>NC_064282.1:88788218-88866758 GCF_019186545.1 Solanum stenotomum
AGACAAACAGAAACCTTCAACAAAGCTTCAGAGAGATGTAGACAAACAGAAAAGAGTAAAGAACAGGTGGATTCACCATTGAAGAGTTGAGAAGTAGAAAGAAGAGTCGAGAGGGAGAGAAATTAGGGTTAGAAATTTGAGAAACTTCTAGAGAAAGTGGAAGGAAAATGAGAGAGGGCTTTATTGATGTACAATTAGTACTACGTTTAGTACAATCAAAAGATGCATTGTTGGTCCTCTAAATGTACAATTTGAAAATGTACAATTAGTACTGCCTTTAGTACAATGAGCAGATGCAGTGTTGGTCCTTTTAAATGTACAATTAGTACTGCCTTTGGTACAATGAGCAGATACAGTGTTGGTCCTTTTTAAGTGCCACTTCTAAATAAGGGTAATGAATATGTGAGACTTTATATAATTTGGGGTCCACAAAAGTAACATGCAAGTGAAAAATTGTACAATGACAAGAGTATCCTCAAATTTAATTTTTATCCCAATAAACATACATGTTGACAGTGTCCTGGTTGCTATTCCCATTTCTTAGCAATGCTCGTGCTGTGCACGGGCCCAAGCGTTAAGATTAATTTTTAAAATTGATTTACATGTTTTAACTTTCAATTTGTTGTATATATATACTTCTAAATTAAATATTCAAAAAGGAGAATATTTGATATTCCCTCCGTGTTTTTTTTGGTTGTCATAGTTTTCTTTTTAAGAGTCAAGCGATATGAATTTTGATTAATATTTTAAAATGTATTTTTTATCATATTGATATGAAAAATATTGCAATTTATAGTACTTTCCGTATAGTTTTTGAATATCTAAAATTTTATTTTAAAATATCGAATTAATGTTATCTAATTTAGCTTTGAAAATTAGTCAAAATTAACTCTTGAAAAGTGCAACATGACAACTAAAAAGGGACGGATAAAGTAATATTTAAGCTATACTTAGATAATACTACAAAAAATATTGTAAATTATATCTGCTATTTTTTTTTAACTCAATTTATATAATATCTTTTAAATGTAACTAATAATATTTTGTATCTCAATTTATATAGTCTTTCTATCTTGATTAAATATTTTTTGTGTGTAATTGATTAACAAAGGAAGTTGCTTCTACTTTCTATTGAATATACATTTCTATATGAAAGGTATTAGCATGTATGATATAGTTCTATTTTATGAATATATATAAGTTGAAATTGAACAAACTGTAATAATCAATTTATCGCACCGCTATATTGAAATTAAATTTTAAAATATCAAATTATATGGAATTAATTTTTAAAAGCCATAATTCTCTATTCTATGAGTATATATATAAGTTGAATTTTTAAATTGAAAGAAGTTATAATTACCTATTTACCATACCGCTAAACATTGAAATCAAATTTAAAAATATCAAACTATATCAAATTAATTTTGAAAAGTCATGATTCTCTATTCTAAACTTGAAATTGAACAAACTATAATTACCGATTTACCATATTACTAAATATTAAAATCAAATTTGAAATGAATAAATGGATCCCCATGCATGATGGAAGTTTGAAATGAAGAAAGGGTCCCACGCATGATCACAATATTGTTGCAGATGAAATTCTCCTTAAAATGAAGTGTTGGCAAGCAGGTGAAGCACACGGTGTGCTGCCTGCTAAGTGTTAACTCTCACTTGTTAAATAAGAGAATTTATTTCATTCAAAGTGGCGTAAAGCAGGGGTAGATCTACACGTAGGATAGGGATTCACCCGAATCCCTTCGTCAGAAAATTACATTATATATATAAAATTAAATTATGTTTTTTATGAAAATATATATTAAAATAAACTCCCCTCAAAATGTAAAGAGGCTAGCTAAGGGGTTCATGTACTCTCCAAATATAGAGTTCTCTATTTTTTCAGACAACCAACTCCAACCCAATTCTCTATTTTACTCTCTAAAAAGGAATCTTTTTATCTCTCCTTAATATTATATTATTATTTCTATTTCATTCTTATTTTCTTATTTCATAATATAAATCATTTATTTCTTTTTTCCCAAATAATTAATTTATATGATTATTAATGTGATATAAAATTATTTTTATTCTAAATTTTTAAATAACATAAATTGCAAGAAAATATAATATAATACATAAATTAGGGGACAAATTCAAATTAAAGTGACATACAATTACATAAACACTCAATTTGCAAAATTATTACATTGCTCCCATAAATGCTCTATTAATGCATTACGGAGTTCAAAATGAGCATTTTTGTCCTTAATTTTTTTATGTCTAGCTAAAAATTGTTCAAATCAGAGATTTTCATCTATCACCATTTCTATAGTTGGAGTTGGAGCCTCTACTACATATTGAATTGGTGCATTGAGATCACGGTCATCCTTAATTATCATGTTGTGCAGTATAATACATGTAATCATTATATCATGTAGCACTTCGTTTCTCCAAAAACGTGACGGTCCTGCAATAATTGCAAAATGTGATTGCAAAACTTCGAATGCACGTTCAACATCTTTTCAGCACGATTCTTGTTTCATCGCGAAATTTTCTTTTGTTGGGAATGAGGATCACGAATAGTTTGAACAATTGTAGACCATTTAGAATATATACCATCAGCTAAATAATAACCCATATCGTATACCATCACAACCATAGTCACAACCGCAATCGCAATCACAATCGCAACAATTCTCGGAATCATATCCTATTTTTTTCCAAATAGTGCTCAATCTAGAAACGACCTACCGGATTTCTAAATTATTGTTGTGATCAATTAATTATTATGTTATGTATTGTATTTTATCTTGTATTTAAATTATTATGTTATGTATTATATTATATTGTTATCTTGTATTTAAATTATTATGTTATGTATTGTATTGTTATCTTGTATTTAAATTATCATATCATGTATTGTATTTATAAATTAAATTTTTTCATCTTGCCATTTTAATTTTGCGTATTCTTTATAATGAAAATTAATAATAAAATAAAATTTTATTATTCACAAAAATTAGAAAAAAAATTAAAATACTATTAATTTGAAATTAAAATAGTATATATTAAATAATATTTTTTAAAAATATTATATTACATTTAAAAAGGAATTATGAATATTAGATATTTAATTAATAGAATTATAGGTAAAATAATATGTTAATTAGAAAGTAATAGAAATAATAATAAAATAATGAAAAAGTGAAATAGAGAGTGTGAATAGTAGTTCTCCAAATTTGGAGAACTACTATTCAACTCTCTAAATTTGAAGAGTAGAGGGAGATTTGGAGGTGGGTTGGAGTGCCCATTCTCTATTTTACTCTTCAAATATAGAGTATGAAGAGTAAAATAGAGGTGGGTTGGAGATAGTCTAACACTTTCCTTAATTTTTTTTCCTTTGGAAAATCAAATAGCAAAGCTTCATGGGCTCAAAATCTCAGTCCAATGAAAAACTTTATTATTTTTGGGTTAGAGCTTTATTTTTCATTATTTTTCTTTTCTTTTTTTTTTATACTATTTCTCCTTTTCAATTTCCATTTGTTCAAATTTATTAGGCGCATTATTTATATTTTTGTATTTTGTTCTTTTTATTTCTACAGTTCATTTTATTTTTACGTAACTCTCTTTTTATATACTAATTAAACGAAATTTTAAAAAAAAAACTATCAATTGTTCTTAAACTTGAAATAGAGAAAAAATATTTTAAAGATAAGGTAAACTAAATTTAATCGAATGAAGAAATTTGAAAGACATGAATATTCATAATATTTCTTTCTTATTTTTTCAGTTCTATTCTAGAGAGATCTAAACTAAATTTATTTGATTTATTCATCTTTTTTTTTTATACAGATGAAGAACCTTATAATTTGAATAAATGAACTAAAATCGGAAATGACATTTATTTTTCCTTTTAATTGCATTATAATTATAATATTAGTAACTAAATCCCCACATATTTTTAAAGAGTATTAAACAATTTTAAAGTAACATATGATTGAATGAACACTAATTTAATTTATTTTAAAAATTCAAAATAAAGTAGAACAATATAAAAGAAAAGAAAAAAATCACATTGTTTTACAAAATAAAAGAAAAAATTCACATTTTTTTCAAAGAAGAATCAATGAAGCAGGGTAAAAGGAAGAAACGCTAAATGCGGCATGGCAAGGCAAGTTAAATTTAATGAACTAAGGATAATTTTCTTCTTTCCCGGTTCGTTTCGCTCCATTTTTTGATGAGCAACTTTCGCATATAGCTACCATAATTAAATTAATTATTCCCCTTAGCTAAAGTTTCCATAATTACTGACCGTAGCTATATTTTTAAGTTGCTACAGTGGTGATCGGCTATATAATTCTTTTTTTTTCAAAGTTTTATAAAAAATTGAATTCAAATTTAATGAAAGCTAATGGCGGTAATCTCGGCTAGGAAAAGGTATAAATCCCTTAATTCACAGAATATTAGCTCGTTAGACTTTCCTACCAGTTATATCTTCTCCGTACAATTCAATTGATTTCATCTACATACATCCGATCCAATCTCGGCGGCAACTCACTTTTCTCGGCTAGAAACATATATTTGATTTGCATTGATTCGTATTTTTGATTTTGCATTCATGTAGATGAAGAACTTGAAAAAACAGAGCAATTGAGCTGATTTGTATATGTAATTGTATAAATTCTCCATTAATAATTGGAGTTTCATTCTAACAGTTGTTCGCAATTGTATTCTAATAGATCGAGAATTATCTAATTTTTATCCGTGATTGTATAATTACTCCATTGATAATTGAGGTTTTGGTTGAAGAATCTATTTTCAGTTGTATTTGAATTGATAGAGAGACAACTTGATGTCTTCAATTTGAGTACGTAAATGTATAAAATAGAAATCAATTGTATAATTTACTGTAGTTTATGTCAAATTGTATACGTCCGTAATTGTATAAATATATTCATGTGTGTATGTGTATAATTGATTGTTGGGTGTAAATTATGTGGAAAAATTGTCTAGTTAGCTAATTATGTTTGTAGTTGTATAATTGAGATAAGTTTGATTTGTGTGTATTATTTGATTGTTGACCTGTATCTTTTGTATACGTATAATTTTACATTATTTATTTTGTGGAAAAATTGTCTGTTGAATGTGTGTTTGTATATTTTTGAATTCCTGTTTGTATATATATACATGAGTTATTTTTGTCTGTACATGAATATCTTCCATCGATATTTTGGTAATACATTCTGGAAAATGGGATTATGCAAACTGTTACATTGACTACGTTATTGAGAGGGGTAGTTTTTAGAGAAAATGCATTTACAAATATATGAATTTATATACAAACAACAAACCTCAAGAGTAGATGTGAAAACAACAAATATACAACAGTAGATCCGAACTTGAAGAGTTTATACAAATAATATTATACAATTTGAATAAAAATTATACAATTATATTATTATATAACTATGGATACAAATTTGACCCAAACCAAACCCAAATACAAAAAAATATAGTAAAATGTAATTTATTTGAAAACTAAAATGAGATTTCCTTTTACCTCATAAATATACGATTAAATTTGTATATACAAACACAAGTGTGTTACAAAATTACAGATGTTGCTTTTTATGCTCGTGATCCAAGATCAAATCCCAAATATCTCTAACATTTTACACAATCTTAACCAATAAACACGAAGTCATTATCTTTTAATCGCGCAAATTAAAAATTATATTTAACATGTATATTTGTAATTTTGTCATTACTCGCCTCTAATCAAAAGTTAATATATTCTTCTTACTCTTCACTCCTCAGCAAGGAATACATCATATCATGATATCATATTATATATCATCAATCATCATATCATATCATACAATATTAAAACTTAAAAGTGGAAGAATCTAAGTCAAAAATTGAATTACTATTTTATATTTATACTAAATTAATTTTTTATAAAATATTTTTAAGTAATTAAATAATTTAACATGATATTTAATGCGTATAATAATATAATGGTTCAATACCTATAAATATTTGGTAACGTTAAAACTTTACAACTACAACACAAAATTTTAAGTGAAATATAATCTCATCAATTATATTGAATCGAGTAATAAATGGAAGAATTGTTCTCTCTGCCAAATAGTTAATGCATGTTGTATTTATAGTGCAATTTTTTTTTTAATAAATGGGGAGGATGTATATATGAAAAGTTTGCTAACTACTGATCAAAGTTTAAAATTTATATTTGATTACTTTAAATAAATTAATTTTAAACATCAAAATACTCCTCTCATTTGAAGTTCTCATCATATTTTTTTTAAGAATTATTTATAATTATTGTATTTTATTGATTATTATTTACATATTTTCATAAAATTTTAATCATTCTAGCATATCTATATAAAATTATATAAGACACACGTATAACATACACATCCAAAAACTAGTAACTAGAAAAGCATTGCCTTCATGGCCTTAATAAGAAATGATATTAATTACGATAACACGTTCAACACTAATCACGGTATATTTTAATAAAATATGCATATTAAGCTCAAAATATGAAAATACACGCCATAAATTATATGATAAAATGGAGGGAATTAACATATAAAAATGCATACTCCTAGTCAAATATCAGTATATACCCCACACTAAAATTCAGGTTTCCCCTCAAGCAAGTTATACTTTATATGGAATTTTCACTATATGTGGACTAATATTAACTTAATTATTGTAATTTATAAAATAGGTTAAACAAACATAGTTGATAAATATGACTAGGTTTTTCCTGTTGGATTGAATCACTCTCATAAGCCATAATGGTATTCTTGATCTATGCAACAATCCTAGAGATGTCATAAACTAACTAACAATATTTACGAGATACACATAGAGCTATTTTTCTTCTTTACAAATAACATTAACAACGGTTCCTCAATTTATTTCTTCAACCCTTTTAACTTTAGATTACGTGAAATCGTGATAAAGAAATGAATTATGAATTTAACTTAATCCCAACATATAATTCATGAAGAAAGAATTGCTTAAAATCAATATATGGAGATCAAAGACTCCTTATGACTTCAACTTTGTTATATGTTTGCTATGAATTTTTTTTTATCATAATTAAGTCATGTTTTCTTTTTTCTGAAAGAAAAAATTATATTTGACTAATCTTTTTGTTTTTGGGAGATATTAGTGGTACCCTATCATTGTAAGAATCTTTTTTTTTTAGTGAATTGTCAAACATTATTTCTCTCAATATTTTATACTCTTTTATATTGTGGACAACTATCTTCATCTGCAGATAAAGATCGATCGAATCACATTAATTTTTTAATGTCTCTTTTGATATATTCCTCTTTTGTTACTTGATTTATCGTCCTTCAAGCTTTGCTTAAGTAACACCTAGTTATTTTGATTCTAACTACATCATAATCAAAATAATTTTATAATTTTTCTTTCATTGATTTCTTTGACTTTAACACCATCATATGCACCCATCAATCAATGTCTAATAAGGCCACTACTTGAATGATTCGGTAGAGAAAAATAGAAATTACAAACAAGTTGATGAAAAAATAATTCTACATCCCTTTTCCTTTTCATTTTTTCCTTGAGAAAAGCTGGATATTATGATAATAATAAAATGGTCAAACTTATGGTAGGTGTCATAGACTACAAGTATTTCATTTTAATACACAAAACACGATAATATCGTCGACTACTTCCAAGATTCTAATATCATGGTGGGGCCACGTTGAAGAGAAAAAAGAAATAAAAAAAATATAGTTATAATATCATGTTGGGGCCACGTTGAAGAGAAAAAATAAATTAAAAATATATAATCTTATTTATAAACTCAAAGATTCTTGAATCTTCAATTCAAGTTCTATTTATTCTATATATTTTTGTATTTTGAAAATAATTAGTAACATCTCTATTTATAAAATAATAAAAATCAAATTAAACTAGGGATAGAAAACCTAAACTAAGACAAGCAAATTCTATCTAGATATAATTAAATAAATAGAAAAAATACCAAATTCAAAACAATTTAGGAATTCTACTCCAACTTTTAATTACCATTCCAACATTTTTCCCTTTTAAAAATTGATATAATTAATGACGTTGACAAATCATAATTGACCACGAAAAAAATAATTTTACAATATTAAAATTGTTTTCTATTAACAAATAATGACATGGATGAACCCTTTTCAAAGGAAATGGGATAGATGAGCCAAATTTTTGACGTCATAAATAAATTTTTTTTCTCAAAATTTAATGACATATTTGAGCTTTTTTCTTTTTTATTTAACAAAATTTGAATTACGTGAAAACGTTTAACACGTAAGCTTTTATGTACAACATTAACTAACCTACTAATTAGAAACTTGTGGTTAAACATATTATGCTATTATTATACAGATTGCCATTAAAGAGACATTTTTTAAAAATTGTGAAAGAGTCTTTTTTTTTATATATAAAAAGGTTAATTTTATTTATTTTTTTGTAATAAAAGGGAATCATAATAAAATAAAATTGGCCGGAAAGTTACATGGATTTTGTCACCATGCAATTAGTACTTTTTTTCTTTTATTGATGTCACCGGTGGACCACACTAAAAATCTTTTTTTTTTCCTTTATTGAGGTCGTCGATGGATCATGATGCGTTTGATACGAAGGAAAAATATATATTTTTTTTATAAAATATCAATGATAAAATATGTTAATGATATTGGGATTGGATACATTAAAATAAAAATAGTACTTATGTTTTTAATGTCATGATTTATTATGTATAAAAATAATATTAAATATAATATATAGATAATACATATGATAGTTATATATAAATTGAAAATACAACTTATCACGTAAGGAATTAAATAATATTAAAACTAGTAAATACATCATTATATCTAATAATAATTCCTACTATGACTCATAACAGCTTGCAACTTACAAGTTACAAGTTACAAGTTACAAGTAACAAGCACGTTGGATAATATTACTTTCTCTCAATTTGATTTATATGGTTTTGAAAAATTATACTCCATGTGGAATATATATTTACATAACTATAAACCTTATCATTAAATATAAAATACGTCTTTTAATAATAAATAATTTTAAATAAAAAATATGTCAATTTTTTAAAAATAAACTAAAAAAAAATATGACGCATATTTTATGAGATAGAGAGAGAGAGTAGGTAAAATTACAAAATTGTTACTCCTTTTAAAAAAAAGAATTTTGGCATTGTTTAATTTGATACGAAGGAAAAACTTTTAAAATATACTATCTAAATTTAGGTTTTTTTTTTTTTTCATTCGGTGTCCGGTAACCCACATTGGAGCCCGACTAAATTTGGATTCGCTCCAGAAAGTCCCACGGGGTAAAACGCTCCCTAATAAAAGGGACTCCGTATCCAAGGGGCTCAAACTCGACCTCTCGATTAAGAATAAAGGGGTACTTACCACTTTATCACAACCCTTGTTGGTTAAATTTAGACATTCATATGGCTAAACTTATCCAGTTAAGGAAAAATATCTATCTTTAAAGTTAAATTATTTCTATATTTCATACTTAATTATTTTAGTCAATATAATGTTTAGATTGTATCATTTTTTTTATTATATAATGTCATATATTAATAATTTAAAGAATAAAATATTCAAATGTGTGGCATAGTAGTTAATTAAGTGATTGGGAAAATAAAAATTATTAGGTAATTCTTCTCATCTATTCCTTTTGTCCGACAATAATTATTCACTATACTAATTTGAGATGTACAATAATACTTATCCATTTTATAAAATCAATGAATAAATTATAAAGTGAACGAAGTATGTGACTATGAGATTCACTGCTGAAAAAGAAGTCTATTTAAAGGCTTATGAATGGTTAACTCCATTCTCACTTGCATATTTTATTCTTCCATTTCATCATCAGATATCCATATCACAGTGTCATCTTTTGCAACATTGCCTTTTAGTGGGGTCTTCAAATAAAGGTACCTTTTCTATGCTTTTTGTTTTGGTTGTTTTTCCCTATTGTTTGGAAGAAATCAACAAGTTCTTATCTGAAAAAATATTTCATTTCTACTGATTCTTGATACCCTGTTTGTCTTTTGACATGGTGAGTATTGTCCATGTTTGAGAACTAAAGAAATGGTTGGTCAAAAATCAAATCTTTATCCTCTTTTCTGTGTTTATTGGTTGTGTCTGTTCTTCTGAAAGGGGAAAAAAAGGGATCTTTTACACAAATATGACCGCCACTGTTTACTTTTTCTAGCTAGTACACATAAATTATCCTCTCTCCGTCTCAATTTAAAGACGCGTGTAGTCCTTTAAATCTTGTCAGGTGAAATCAGTGCCGGAGCCACCTTAGAATGAGGGGTTCATTCGAATCCCATTCGGCGAAAAATTATATGATTTACACATGGTTAAAATAATTTTTTAAGTATATATAGGAGATGTGGAACCCTCCTCGGCTATTTCGTGTGTCTATTTTTTTAGATTTTGAATCCTCTTATTGAAAATTCTGGCTCCGCCACTGGGTGAAATGTTGAAATTGAAAAACTTACTAAATATAGAAAGAGATTCTCTGGGACGAACCAAAAAAAAAAAGTAGACACTTAAATTGGTTATACACAAATTGTACATATTTTCTTCTGGCTGTTTTTTGTTTAAGTGGTTTGGGATGGATGGCTATTTAGGTTAATTGGTTGAGATCATTCTCACAATTTACTTTTTCTAGCTAGTATATATAGATTATACTGATTATACATTGTTATACACATATTGTACATATATTCTGTCAGCTATTTTTAGTTTAAGCGGTTGAGTGGACGGCTATTTATGTTAATTCTTCAAATCTCTTGCATTAATAGCCGGTCGGATTTAGAATAATGAATTGAAATATGGACTATGGTTAGATTGAATCTTTAATATTGTCTTTTCTAATTTGTGTAGGATTTTTGGAGCATTTCTAATTTGATTACAATTTCACCTGAAATTGAAAAGGTTTTATCTAGTGGTTTGAAGATGTATTTGGTTGAGAGCAAAGGAGGGGCTATAGTTTGCATGTTGTTGTCTTTGTTCTTCTTAGGGACATGGCCAGCCTTACTAACTTTACTTGAAAGAAGAGGAAGATTTCCTCAACACACTTACCTTGATTATACTTTGACTAATCTTTTGGCTGCTGTCATAATTGCTTTTACTTTTGGTGAAATTGGGACAAGTTCATTGGAAAAACCGAATTTCCTTTCTCAACTCGCTCAGGTTGGTGCCTAATTTACAGCTAATAACTCTATATGATTCGATCGATGGGTTCGAGTGTGAAGCATAGATGCAGGATGCTAATGTATAATACTTGTATAGATATGAACACCTTGAAATTTAGTATTGTTAATGATAAAGTATGAATAGGTGAGTTCTTTTGGTACTTGTGCTGATAGGAGGTAATAGGTATCTTGTAGAATTAGTCGAAGTGCGTGCAAGCTAACCTGCACACCACGGTTATTTAAAGAAGTATGAATAGGTTAGTTACAGAACAAGAAGAGTAGAGGGGGAGGGGGATTGGTTAGTGTTGTACCATTAAGGTCGAAAGAGTTTGTTGCACTAGTTTTTAGTTCTTGTTTCGTTTGGTTTACGTTGCGTGTAATACTCTGAGTAATAAGTAGTTTATTTGACTGAGCATGATTTTATATGTAAACTTTTGCTGGAAATCTTGGATTGTGAAATTAACATTCTCTAATTTTGGCATTGGCAACTTATGGATCGAGGCCATTTATATGTTGCATAACTTCCATTCAATTAAGTACAATATATATGTTGCAAGTAGCCACTCGGGAACATGATAATGAATAATACAAACCTACATGACTGTCCTTCCGTTCACCAGTCACATTATGTTCAGTCTTCATTTCACCAGCATTTTTAGCGGTTTAAAATGATGACCAAGAGACAGATGATATTACCACCTATAAGCTACTTGATAGGTGGATTTAAAGACTAGAATTCACCGCCTCTTGTTATTCATATGATGTCTCATTGAGATGAATTATTGTTACCGTGCTTAATTAAGGTGGAGTCTTTTTTATTAATTTTGTCATTGGTTTGTCCGGTGATCTTATCTGGAACTTTGATTAGCATCTGTTTTAGTTTCTTCTGGTTTAACTTTGTCACTACCAAGAGATCCGTGTTACTGTCAAGACTTTATCAGTCATCATTACTAGCAACATTTTACGGTTTTAATGCTTACTTCTATCAAGATCACTTATAGGCAGGATATGCTCTTGTTCAAATTGTCTATGGTAATAGAAACTTTCCAACAATTCCACCAGATTGATTGCATGTACTGTTGTTAATTGTTGAAATTGCACAATATTATGCATTTTGGAATTTTCAGGATTTTAGAATCACATTTGTGGACAAATGGTGCAGGATAATTGGCCCAGTGTCTTGTTTGCAATGGCTGGAGGGGTGGTTCTCAGCATTGGGAACCTTACAACTCAATATGCTTGGGCATTTGTTGGTTTATCAGTTACCGAGGTCGTCTCCTCAAGCATTACTGTTGTTATAGGTATGATTTTAACTTTTCCGAAATGACTTAGTGACTGATGTCCCTTTCTATAGTATCATAATTTGTTTAAATTTTGGACTATTGCTTCGGTTATGACAGGAACAACCTTGAATTACTACCTTGATGACAAAATTAACAAAGCAGAGATTCTTTTTCCGGGGGTTGCATGTTTCTTGATTGCTGTTTGCTTAGGCTCTGCTGTTCATGCATCCAATGCAGCTGATAACAAAGCAAAGCTTGATAGCTATTCAAATGAGTTTAAAGATGGCATTAGGTATGCACCAATACGCGTATATACTAAGGACATCATTTTCACATCTTTGCAAAATCGGGAATGACATTTTTGGTTTGATTATTTTTTGATTAAATAATAAAAACAATATACGTAAGACGTTATTTTTTCCTCTGATTCTCATGTCATGAATTCATGATAGCGTTGTGTGTTGATGTTCTATATATGACTAGAGGAAGAGTACTGACATTTAATGACTTAACCAGCATATAGATTTTCCATATTTTGTTTTTTTTCTTCCTATTGAAAAATGCAGGATTCGCCATTAATCTCGGGAAATTGATGTTTATTCTAATTGAAACATTTGCAGGGCTAATAATATTACTGACTCTAAACAAGCATATACAAAGACAGGTATCATAAGCTTAAATCTGAAAATATGAAGTTTCATATCTTTACTGTTTTAGAAGATCCATAGCCTTCATATAGTTTTTTCCTAAAGAATTATTTTGGGAATGCTAAATATCCATAGTTGAGATAAATGATGCGGAGAAGGGAGTGGCTTCCACAGAGAAGCCAAAATTTGGGACTGCTCTTTTCCTTATTGATCTCGAGAAGAGAAGAGCGATCAAGGTCTGAAATTCTTCTTATATTACTTATCTTATTAAATGTTATTAGAGCTTCAATGTTAACTTCTGGCTTGAAAAGTGATCATGGACTACATATTAGATCTACGCGGAATACTTCATTTAGACATTAGAACTACAACATGTTTAGATTGAGCACCTGAACACATGATAAAGTGTTCCTATTAGACGTAGACACTTCCAGCTCAAAGTTTGAAAAAGTTTCCGCCTATATCTAATGGAAAATGTTCAATGGATAAGCGCTTTCCTAGTTTGTTCATAATGGTGTGCTTGCTTGCAGATATTTGGGAAGAGCGCTATCATTGGTTTGGCTTTAACATTCTTTGCCGGAGTTTGTTTTTCTCTCTTCTCTCCAGCATTCAACCTTGCCACAAATGATCAGTGGCATACTCTAAAAGATGGAGTTCCGCACTTGAGCGTCTACACAGCATTCTTCTACTTCTCAGTTTCTTGCTTCGTCGTTGCCTTGATTCTTAACCTCATCTTCTTATACCGTCCTGTTCTAAATGCGCCCAAGTCATCCCTAAAGGCTTATATTAACGACTGGAACGGTAGAGGTTGGGCACTTTTGGCAGGACTTTTGTGTGGTTTTGGAAATGGTCTACAATTCATGGGAGGTCAAGCAGCTGGATATGCAGCTGCAGATGCTGTTCAGGTAAGTCATTTATATTATTATATTAATCAATCGCGCCTCAACATAGTTGGTGTTAGATATAATGAATCCTCTGTATCTATTCCGCGATAAAATTGGAAATGAATATTAGACATAAACTATAAGCTATAGACCTCGAACATGTTACTCTTGTCTATGAGATGTTGAAATGTGTTTTGCAATTCCAGGCGTTGCCTCTCGTGAGCACATTTTGGGGGGTAATTTTGTTTGGAGAGTATCGAAGATCGTCTAGAAAAACATATACGCTACTAGTTGGTATGCTGTTTATGTTTGTTGCAGCTGTTGGAATACTTATGGCATCGTCAGGGCATCGAAAATAGTGCTTCGGGGACGGTTAGAACTCCATAAATCATAATGTTATTTGTACATATTGTCAAAATTAGAAAAATGGTACTATTGTATATGATACATTACTGTTTCTTGTTGAACAGAAGCACAATTTAATTAAAATTCTGCTGGGGAATTCTCACTGTATATAGCAACGATTGTAAGCATTTAGAGACTTTTTGTATGGATAATGAATCACATCTTTCAACTTCCTTGTATTTTATTTATATTTATGCAATTCTTGAATTTTACTGCACTACAAGTGAAATTTTAATGATTTCATTAAATTTTTAACTTGCGTTAGTTTGAAGGATTAAATTGCATATTTATATTAATTGAAGATTAAATAGGCTCAATCTAATTACACAAGAACCAAAACTGGAATTTATATCTATAAACTATAATAAAGGAGAAACATAGCTGACATGACACCTCTCTATGACCTCCATTTATATTTATTTTTTTCCTCAATTTTTTGACCATTTTTTCTTATTTAAATTAATTATTATATTATAAAAGTAATTTACTGAATTTATTACAAATAAATATTTCATTAATGGAGGTACATTTATAATAAAAACTCTTCACATGCCTAAAAATCTATTTATTCTCTAATCAATTGTTTAGTAATTAAAATAATACTAGTATACGTACCCGTGCGTTGCGTGAATATTTTAAAATGAATAATTTTTTAATTTAAAAATAACTAATACGAATTATTATTGAGTATTAAAATTGCAGGTGTAATCATATATAATGTTTTGAGTTTACATAAATAGCTGGTGCTAAAAAACTTTATCCAAATCTATGTGCAAGTGAGGATATGCTCTTTAAAAGACACCAAATATTTTTCTAACAACTTCTTCTTCTCATAGTATAATGAAAACTAATAATAGCATATGTGTGGTGTGTGTTAAATTGATATTTGCGTTAATTAATTAAATTTAAAATTTGTAGATCAAATTTGAACTTAGTCTTAAATATAAAGACTCTAATTCTAGTAAAAATATAAAGATAATTTAAAAATCCGACACAAATGGTTTGGTTTGATATTTGAAAAACTCGAACCAACCCGGCCATGTACACCTGTAGTTGCATGTATATGTAATGTATTGATGTTGTATAAATGGTGTATAATCATGTATACATAATCATGTCATTTCACCAGTTAAGGTGTATTCTCAGTTTTCAAAGTAATAAAATTAGGAGTCAGGATCTAACAAATAAGATATTTTACCTAAGAAAATCCAGCAAATAAACTATTAATGAAAAGTATTCCTTGTAATTTTTTCCGCTCCTCCTTTTTTAACACACAAACATACTATATAATACAAAATAGTCTGGTTCATACAAAAGACTGAAAACTTGTTTGAGATATAGGGATGTTCAAGTTGGGAATTCGAATCGAAACACAATGTTTTGTCATACAATGAAATAATATCTCCAAATGCAAATGATTTTAGGAGATGCAATTTCCAAATCATGACAAGTCTTTTTCCAGTCTATGATTTAGATAAGAGGTCCATGTCGTTGTTCCAACCATCAATCTGAAATGCAGGAAACAGTAATAATCAGTTTTCGCATACATTTTCGTCTTCTTGAAGAGAATGAACAGTTATCTTATTCAAGATTAACCATACTGCTTAATAACTTACATTATACTCTGTAATGAAGAGTACTACGTTGAGATATATTGCAACGGACTAACTTTAAGAAACAAGGAATGTAGAAGAAGAAGCTTACATGGAATGTTAATTGTTGAACCTAATGGACAGGTACACCTCAAATAAACCTCCTACCTGCATCCATGGAAACAATCAAAATTCAGCTGCAACTCATGAACAAAACAAATGTGGTGGTGGAACATAACCAACCCTGTTTAAACAGTAAAAAATGTGTCATGAGAAAAAAGTAGTGCAAAAAAATGCACAAGTCTAATTTACCTAACGTAATTGCCTGTTGTTCATGGATTTTGACTTGGTTTACCACAGTGATGTGCAAGCATGACCTTGGAACTAGTAACCTATAAGGAAAAAACACACATAAATTTTCATGAATAAATCATATCTTAAAAGTGATATACAGAATACCTTACTTGAAGAATTAGAAGAAGAACAACAATTTGCTTCAAGTGAACTAGCAGAATGCTGAAAGCATAGATAAGATGCAATTGACTAATAATTTTGCATAGTTTAATGTCAAAATAATTGCAGGAAATAGAAGTGAATTACATAGAGAACTTCTTTTCTAGAACTCGTAGAAAATAATAATTAAAAATGCGACTCAGACGCGGAAAGAGAATCAGAGACTTACGCAAGTTCTGAATTATGCTTCCACCAACTTCAATTTTTTGAATATGGGAAATGTTGGACCACTGGGAGTTTGGGCCACTCCGATTGTTGCAACTTTCTTCTAACTTTGGACAGCCTTCAATTTTCAGGCTCTGTAATTTAGTGAGGCGTAGCATGGCATCTCTGTATGGCAAATGCTCTAGTTTTTCGCAGTTCCGTAAACTTAACTCTCGCAAAGAAACAAGGTTGCCGAGCCCATCCGACAGAGCTTGTAACAACGGACAATCATAGATATCCACATACCGTAATTTGGGCATGGCATTTGAGAAGTCCACATGTTGTAGCCGTTTGCATCTCCATAGTTGTAAACTTTCAAGAGAAGTAAGGTTGTCAAGTCTATGAGGAAGAGCCTCGATTCCAAAATCACATATTATGATATCAGTTAGGGCTGAGAGTTGCATAAGCTGATAGGGCAGAGAATCCCAGTGACCACGTCCGCACACTCTCAGATTACGAAGGGACAACAGCTGCTGAATGCCATTAAATATCAATTGGAATGCCTCAAAATCCACCATCTCTGTGAAAGGACCAATATGCAATGTCCTTAACCCAGTGAGACGGTGAAGCCCCCCTGCGGGTACACTAATCAATTTGGGACATGCTGATAAAACCAAACATATAAGTGAAGGCATTTCCCACATGTGTAAAGGCAAGGAGATTAAGTTGTTACAGCAGATGACCACCAAAAATTCCAGAGACCGACAATGCTCTAGCATTCCACTTGGTAAACTGGTCAATCCATTACAAGAAAATAACCCAAGATTTTGGAGGGAAGTTAAATAATTCTCTTCACTGGGAACAGGAAAAGAACTGAAATTGGTGCATTTGTCAATCATTAAACTCTTAAGAGAATGGAGATTGTACAAGCTTTGTGGCAATTCACGAAACTCTCCGCAGCCTGAGACCGATAGGTGTTGAAGAGAAACGTTGTTGCGTAGCATCTCATCAGGAAAACAAGTGAGCTCTTTCACAGCATTGACACTAAGCTTTACGAGAGATGTCAAGTTGCTGCACAAGTTCAACAGTGGCATTTCACTGTCAACTCTATCAATACTTAATTCATGGAGGATTTCAAATTGATTCGGAGTACTTTTTAACAATGGACAGTTAGTAATGCTCAACTTCTCAAGCTCAGGAAACATTCTTACCCCAACGTCATCTCCCCTCCACTCAATAAGGCTACACATATCCTCCAATATTAGTTCTTTCAGTGACGGGAACACTTGGATATTGCTGTTTGATCCATTATTGTTAACATCAATACAATAAAATCTAGGCCCGATACATTCCACCTCATGAAATCCTAACAGCTCAAGATGCCGAAGCAATTTCAGTTGGCCAAGTGATGGAATTTCTTTGCATCTTTTGCAACCACTTAATTTCAACATGACCAAATTTGGAAGCAAATCTTCACAGAACCATGAAGGAAATTTTGTCCCTAAATAGTCCACTATTGCTAAGGTTTTCAAGTTAGGATGGGGTTGAAGACCATCCAACACATACTCATAATTGGTCTCACTTCCTTCCGGTTCGTCATGAAACCACAGATATGCCAGCTTGTATATATTCGATTTCTCTTGTAAATGTGCTGTTTGAGCTTCTTCTCTATCACAGACCAATTGGAGACCTTTGATTGTCAATTCACCTCTTAGGTTTTTCAAATGACCTAATTCTTCTATTTGACGACCTTTCTCTAAACCTACCTTGAAAAACTGGAGGGTTTGAAGACAAGTCAATTGTCGCATCTTAAGTGGCATTTGAAAATGTTCATTGCAAATACACCATCCTCCCCAATGCTCATATCTTTTGTCAACAGAAGTGTAATATATGTGTCTCAAACTTATCATATTTCCCATCTCATATGGAAGTTCCTGGAGTAAAAAGCAGTTGATGACTCTAAATATTTGCAAATTATAGAGCTCGCAAATGGAGTTGGGCAAGGCTGTGATCTTAGTGTTGGAGAGATCAAGATATCTCAAGTATATCAGCTTCCCGATTTTGGCCGACAACTCCTTGATTCCTGAACTAGACAAATTTAAAACTCTCAAGAACTTAAAGCTCAACGGCATATCTTCAGACATATAATTTCTCCTCCAAAACAGTGTGCACAAACGTTGTGGCTCATATATCTTATCTATTTGATCCATTGGTGACTCACATCCAAAGTATCGAACTTGAGAAAGTTTTTCTCCATCGTCGCCCTTCGGATCAAATAGTTTAGATTTTAAGATATCTTTAGCCAAATCATGCACAAGATCGTGCATCTTACAGTGTGTTATATTGTTGTGCTCATCTAACTCAACATCTTGTAGCAAGGAATTCTGCAACAAGATTTGAAAAAACCTGTGCCCAACGTCTTCCATCACAGGGATCTCTTGACTTGGACGAAGAAACCCTTCTGCCATCCAGAGTTGGATTAGTTGGTCCTTTTCAAACATATAATCTTTTGGAAACATTGCAAAGTAAGCAAAGCATTTTTTCAAATGTGGAGATGGTAGATAATCATAGCTGAGTTTTAGGATTTTCTTTATGCTATTTTCTCCACTGTCATGATCTTCACCTGCAACAAGGGGGTTGCCATCAAGAATTGATTGCCATTCATGTTTTTCCTTGTTGTGTAAGAGGCCTCCCAACACACTTGCAGCCAACGGTAGACCTTGACACATTTTAACAATCTTGTTGCCCATGATCGCTAATTCTTCTGGAACCCTGCTATCAACAAATGCTCTTTGTTTGAAAATAGACCAACAATGATCTTCTGTTACTTTCCCAAGATATGAAGATCTGTTGCTACTGAGGATGCCACCCGTTTCATACGAGTAGTCACAAGAATGCAGTTTCCTCTGGATGTATTTATTCCTCTCAAGGTGTCAATGAACTCATGCCACGATGTAGAGTCAACACACCAGAAATCATCCAGGACTAGCAAGTAGTTTTTTCCTCCCAATTTGTCTTGTAGCTTCTTGACTATTATATCTCTCCTTTGAACCTCAATTTTCCTCTCTGTCAATGATTCGAGGATTTGTTCAAGAAAGCTCTTTGTTTCAGACATTTCAGGTAGACATAACCAAATTCTCTTTTCAAGATTTGCTTGATGTGTTCATCATTGTAAATCCTCTTAGCCACAGTTGTTTTCCCTAAACCCCCCATACCCACTATGGGAATGGTGCACAGAACAGCAGCCTCCTCTCTCATCTTCAAAATCTTCTCCTTTATCTCATTAACATCGTTGTCTCTACCAACAACATCAGAAGCAACTACTAAGGAATCTGTTTCTCGAATTGGTAGTATTTTCCGAGAAGGAACCATGAGTGATTGGATACCGAGGTCTTTGGCTACCTTATTGATAGCCATCAACTCTTTATTGATGTTGTTGATTTTTTGAGACATTTTTCTCTTAAAAACAGTATGAGAAAAGAAACCACTGACCTTTTTCATTGGGCTGTTTCGGTTGTTCATCACTTTTGTTTTGAGAGATTCATATCTGAATCGATCAAACACATTTTCAGCATCTTCAGCAACTCTCTCAAGCTTGTTGAGCCATTGTTCGACAGACCGTTGTTTCTCAACTTGTGGTGTTTCAACATCATGAATGAAAGCTTGGATTAAGGATACATTTTGTGTCAACATTTCGAGATCTTTGTTGAAATCCCTTGAGCTGTTGACCTCCTCAATAGTGAGAGAAATCAACTTTTCAAGTAAAACTTGAACAGTAGCACCAATTACAGGATCAGCCATAGTTGTGTTTGCTTCTTCACAAAATTAAAGCCTTCTTTTGGTAGTTGTTTGCAGAGCACTAAAAGGAAGACAATAATTCATATACAATCATGCAAACAGTAATAAAAAAATACATGTGGATGAAGATCAAGTTTGAGTCTCTTTTTCCTTGTATATTCATTTACTAGTTGGAATGGAAAAGATTTGTTAGCTTTATCCTTCATTGTATTTTTCAGGTGTTAGATGAAGGGATTATAGGAAATTAGAAGGAAAAACAATCACCAAGCTACAAAAACAAGTGATGAAGGGGGAGTATATAGATTCAGAGGATAAGGATTTCCTTTAAGTATGAAAACAAATTATGAATCAATGGAACTTACCTCATTATTAACTTATCGAATCTCCTGTTATTCTTCAACAGCTCAATGACAGATCAATCGATTGTTAACTGATTGATCGAATCCAAATACTATTTGACAGTCTAGTACATAGAGATGGGTGAGGAGATCAAACAATAATTAGAGTTGGTAATGAGCACAGACAGAGTGGAATGTGTATCGTATGAGTTCTGAATTATTGCATTATTAATTTATTAATTAATGGTATTGGCAGGTAAACAACAATTAGTGGTTTATTAATTAATGATAGTGCTTCATTCCTATTGGATAGTTTAGTAAAAACGACATCGACTTTATTCTAGTCTTTGATGTCTTATTTCATAAAATATATTAAAAAAAGACCCACGATGTAGTCATTTATTTTAAAACAAAAAAGAAATCCATATCAAATGTGTGAAGCTAATGATGAAGGGCGGACCTATGTAGGTAAAATGATTAACAATCATTTAGGCTGTCAAGCATTTTTGAGTTGATTGGGATTGAAAAAAAATTAATCTGTAATGCATACTCTATTGTAGAGTTAATATCTTAAAGGGTTTCTCAATTTTAGGAATTTATCTTAGCAAAGTCATTAAACTTTATTTTGTATCAATAAAATCACTTAACTTAGTTCTTTGTATCATTAAAATCACTCAATCAAATTCTCATTAAAAAAAATTCACACCACAAATAAATTATTTTTTATATTATGTTCATGATTAAATTACTAAAAAAATACTCAGACTTACTATTTCATTATAAAATAATATAAATTCAAAGTAAAAGATAAATTTATCAAATTTGAACCTAAAATTCTCCAAACTGGCGTCTTGATACATGAACCTCACTTTCATTTAAAAAAATTAAAAAATTAAAAAGAGATTCACACAAACAAGAAATTGATTAAACCATATCAAGTGTAGTTATACCGTCAAATGAAGCAGTAGTAATTTATCAAATAAAATTGATAAATTATCGAAATTGATTGAACTATCAGAAATAATGTAATAAAGAAAACTATATATGAAACATAAAAATTATCATCTATGTTCATCATATCTATATCTATACTACCTTAAAAGCATAAACTCTCTAACTTAAATGTTAAATTACTATAATAGTCCCAACTTAAAACACCCAATTTATTATATATTCTACATTTAATATTATATCTATAGACACTATATTATATCAAATGCAGACACCTTTTCACATTGATGGGTAGTGACTTTTTCGAAAGATTTTGACTTTTTTTTTATAGAGTTGTGACTTTTTCGATGAGTTATGACATTTTCAAAAAGTTGTGATTTTTCTGAAGGGTTGTGACTTATCTGAAAAGACACGATAAACACCTTTTCATACATTCCTTTGTTGTCTATAAATAGAGGGGGTTTCTCACACTTTTAGACTACAAATTTTGTAAGTTTTTTATTCTTCTACTTAAAACAAGGAAGATTGTGAGAGTTGTTCGATTATGCAATTACAATATTTTTTTGTGAGTAAATTAGATATGCAAAAAGGAGAATGAAATAACTGAACTTCAAACGAGAAGAGTATCGTGATAATTAATATACACTCATTTTCATAGCCATAAAATATACTTTTGTAGCAACTCTTACTTGACAAGAAGTTCAATGATTTTTCCATTGCACAACTACAACTTGGTGTTCAGAATTTGAAAAGTCTCGAACTGTTGGAGAAAAAGTATTTGATCAAAAACTTGTTTGAAGAATCCAAACTACATTTAATAAGTACTCTTTCATTTTCAATTTATTTGTTGTACTTTTATTTTTATTTAGTTTAATATAGAATGAGTTTTGACCTTTCTGAAGAGTTGTAACTTTTCTAAAGGGTTGTGACTTGTGACTTCTTTTTGATAAGGCACCACGAGCAGTTTTTCATACACTACCCTTTGTTGGCTGTAAAAAGAGGGACTTCATCAAAATTTTAAACTACATTTAAAAAAAAAATTATTATTATTATTATTATTATTCTTAAAACACACAATTTAGTATATCTTCTATATTTTTATGATAAGAAACAATATGCACATACTAATACTACACATTTTTAACTATAAATGGAGGGGTTTTCTCACATATTTAAACTACAAATTTTTATGTTTTCTATTCTTCTCTTCTTAAAACCTCAAGTTTGATTTACAAACGTTGGCAATCTCAAAGTTCAGTGAAATTAGAACACTCCATAACATGAATGTTAAATTAATCTAATACTCCAGCTAAAACATCCAATTTAGTTTTAAATTTTATTGTTTTAAAAAATAATTTTATTTTTGGGGATATGAATACTTTAATTTTTAACTATATTAATAGTTTATTTATTTTTTGTCAAAGGTGAAATATTTTATCCATATAGCAAAGTTTTTTCAAATAAAAGAGTGAATGTATTACACACACCACTGGGGTGTGTTTCTCAAACTAATAAGTTATAGTTTAAGTATAAAATTACACTCCTAATAGTTTAGGTATGACACAGAATAAAAAGAGATAATTTAAGTGTGTTTTTGACACTTTTTCTGTTAGGAGAAGTTGTGTGTGCCAAGGAAATTAGGAGGTCTGAACATAAAAAGTTGTGATTTCATTGGAAAACTGGTCTGGCAATTGGCTATGAAGAAAGATCAGTTCTGTATCAAATAGGTGAATGTCCTGTATATGAAAAGGTGATGCATGAATGGTATCAAAATGGTACATACTGTCTAACTCCGAATGGTAAGAGAAATTTCAAGAGAAAAGGCATGAGAATTGAGATGTACATTACAGAAGCTATCAACTCGGCAATGATGCAGCAGAGAAGTATTAAGTTTAAAATGTTTGTTGGTTGGTTGAACTACAAATTCATTATTTACCAAAAATACTTGTTAGTCTTTTATTTTCATTAACTCGTACAAAAAGGTTATATTTTATCAAATGACACCCGTACATAAAAGAATAGTTTCACTTGGGCAAATGAGCGACTCTGTAGTCAATGATTATTACTTAATAGTTGTTGGTACTCAAACGGAGAAAATATTTTGTCAAGTGAAAGTAACGAGAAGTATGACTATTGAGTAACTTATATAGAGACCTCTACCATATATGAAACTTGGAATTGTTCCTTTGAGAATTTTCATTTTACATAGAACTGTAAACGAGATAAAGGTAGGATGATTTAAGAGCAGCATTTAGGGGATAAAGAAAAACCATTCCAGAGAAGAAAGTATTTGATCTGAAAGTATTTGAATGGAGAATTTGTCCTGTGAAGTGAAAGTAACGACAAGTGTGTTATATATTCATAAAAGTTGTACTGTCTAAAGCATGAAAATAAAACCAGAATTGCAGAAGACATAAAGATTATTCTCTTATGAGTCTATTAAGAAACTTATATACATTTCTACCATATATGAAACTTGGTATTGTTCCTTGGGAGTTATCAATTTACTAAGAAAAAGTAAACGAGATATAGGTAAGTTAGATAATTTGAAAGTAGCATTTCAGGGAAAAGAAAAACCATTTCAGAGAAAAAATATTGATCTAAAAGGCCGTCATTTGCAATCTTTTTATGGACCTCCTAACTTACCTTGAACTTTCAAGCTTTGTGTACCCAGAGTCACCACTGAAGCAAAATGTTGCAATCTGTCCCCTGAATATTAAACAGGAAAAAGGAAATACTGTTGAAGACAGTCAACGGAAACTGAAGAAGCTTCTACTATCAGTAGAAGTCACATTTCAGTCCAAAAGGAAATCTGTCTTGCATCAAAGCTTATGTAAGTGTCTTTCTGTGAGAAATGGTTCTGTTATCTCTAGTGTTGCACCAATAAGAAGTCGATGTTATGCCAATCGAATGCTTCTCTATACTTGTCTTATCCAGGGGAATCTAGGAGAATAAGATGTGGTTGGCATGTCTGTGAAGTATTTGAGCTGCAAGTCATGAATACCTCATAAGCATTAACAAGATTTCAGTGGCACCGATCCATTACTTCCATTATCTTGAAGAATAAGAAGAAGAACAATTCAGTTCTAGTGGACAAACAGTGCCTATAAAGAAAGATAGAACAAGTAGATTACAAAGTGCCTATAAATTCTAAATGAAAATTTACCTAACGTAATTGCCTGCTGCTCATACGATTTGGCTTGATTTACCACAGAGACGTTTTGAACCAGCAACCTATAAGGAAAAGAAACATAAACTTTCATTAGATGGATATATAGAGAATAGCAGAAGAACAATATAATCGGGAACCTTCTGCTAGCCCAAGATCGTTAAATAAGATCGAAAGATTCAACTAAGGAAGAGAAAGCTAGAAAGGAAACCTTATTTATGGAAGAAGACTTTTATTTGTGTTGTTCTTGGATTGTTTGCAAATGCCTAATGCCACCCATATTTATAGTTGTGTAGGGATGATTCTAGATACTAATAGTCTAGACTATTCTAACCTCTTCTACAAAAATCTCCCTCAAATATCTAAATTCTAGACTATCTGGATTTTTCCTAACTACAAATATCTAATTTTCTAGAATATCTAGACTTTTCTTAGATACAACAAATACTAAAGATATTTCTATAAAACTCTAGAAAGTTCTACTAAATATCTATGATATTTTTTGTACTTCCAAAAAATCAACTTTAATTTTTTCGCACTCCCCCTTAAAGTGATTTTTTGGAAACTACCCCACATTTGTCATGGAAGAGCTCAAACGAAGCTTTGAGCCACGTCTTGGTGAAAATCTCACCAGTTTATTCCGGACTCCTCTTCCTTCTTCAAATGATAAAGATTTTTCACTGTCAATTGATCCATGTAGATTATCTCCTTGTTGAGTTCTCAAACTCCCCCTTTCTCTTAACTTCTCAACAATTATATTATCCAGAGAAACCCTATCAATTTCCTCTGAAGTCTCAACACCAACATAGAATCCATTGCCATATTCTCTTATCATCTCCTCGATATAATTTTTGGCAGCTTTAGAACTTTCAAAAATCGTATCGTTTGTCTCTGAGACTTCAATATTAGCTTCTTCCTCTATTTGATATCCATCATCTCCATTTGCTTCCAATATTTGAATAAAGCCAAAGATTGACCTCATAATAGCTAACGATTGATCAAAGACTTTAACTTCTAATACACCTCCCTCATTTCTTTCTCTAAAATGCTCACCGTTGGCATATATAGCTTCAGACATTGCTTGTTCATAATCTACTTTCTTGATTTCTTCAATAATAACTATCGTATCACCAGTATGAACATCTTCGAAAGTTGCTTGATTCATACTAATGACATTAGTGTCTTGCTTCTCCATGTGATCGACTGCATTATATTCTGAATCTTCAATCCAGTCTTTTTCAAAGTTGATTGAAGCCATGGCATTTATTGCTCGAGCCTCAGCTAAGAAGCACTTTCCCAGTCTTTTTCTTTTATAGCTTTCTCAATTTGAGTCATGTTACTCTCGAGCCAATATCTTTTTATGTGACCTATTTTACCACATCAATAGCATCTAAGAGGCTTCTTACCATAATAGTTAGAAGATACTCTTCCTTTTATCCAGACAAGCTTGAATCACCTAAGGATCGAGAGTGCAACATATTTCTTGATTTTCCTTTGAAATTTCTCTTGTCGGCTACAAGAGCATCCCCTTCTCCATATTTGACAAACACACTAGCCAACTGCTTGGTTAGTAATCCTTGTGACGACAACAATTTATTAAATTCCCCCAAGGATGGTTATTGAGTCCATCATTGAATTGATGTCACAAATGGAATATATTCAGGTTTTAACCTACGAATGACTATTCTTCTCATTCGTGCTTCAGAAATAGCCTCCTCCAAATTCAATAAACATATCTCAGAACATAAGTTCTTAATCTTCAAAAAATACTCGACAATAGAAAGATTACCTTGAATAGTATTGGCCAATTCATTTTCCAATATCTGCAGTCGAGCTTCGTTCTTCTTGTTGAAAAAATGATCGAGGGTCCTCCATATTTCATGAGCTGATTTACACTTTATAATATGATCAAATAAATTGGAGGAGATTGTCCTCTTCAGAATGAACTCCTCCTTTGCATTAATCTGCTTCCACTTCTTGTACACACTGCTATTTTTCGGTCTGTCAGTAGGAGGACTTGTGTTACTCCCATCAACAACATCCCAAAAATCCTCTCCCACAAGGTATGACTCTATGCATGTCTTTCATACCTTATAATTGGAGTGATTCAACAACTCCATCCCCAGTCCATTAACAGGGCTGCTAAAGTCCATGTACACAAACTAGTTGAATCTACCACAAATCCAATCTTGAAATAACACCCTGAAACCAACGTATGGTTATGACTCTGATACCATATAGAGAATAACAGAAGAAAAGTATAATCGGGGAACCTTCTGCTAGCCCAAGATCATTAACTAAGATCGGAAGATTCAGCTAAGGAAGAGGAAACTGGAAAGGAAAACTTATTTATGGAAGAAAACTCTTTTATTTGGGTTGTTCATATGTTGTTCTTGGATTGTTTGCAAATGCCTAATGTCACCCTTATTTATAGTTGTGTAGGGATGATTCTAGATACTAATAGTCTAGACTATTCTAGCCTTTTCTACAAATATCTCCCTCAAATATCTAAATTCTAGACTATCTATGTCACGCCCCGAGACTACCCTCGAGACGCGGACACAGGACCTAGGATCACAAGTGACCCCAAGCTAACCCTGCTGGCATAATCATGAGCATACTAAAGATAATAATAACTGATGCGTAAGCTAAATCATAAATAAAATGAAAAGGATGGGGAATACCCATATACTATAACGGAGATAAATGATAACTGATGAGTTTAATACAAAGAAGATATTAACTCAATACTAAGTTGAATCTAGCTATGTCTGAAATAGCCTTTAACTGACTAGAAATACTGGGACAGGCCCCAACTAAGTCTAGAAAAACTGAAACTAAAGGACTAAAAATAATACTGAAAAGAGACTCATGACTATTGTCCTCGGAGAATGAGGACTCACCACTGATTCTGCTGAACTGTAGATTGGGAACCGATCTAAGCGTGATCTGGATGCTGAGAACCTAAACCTACATCAAGAGAAGATGTAGCGCACGTATGCGTCAGTACTTGAAAGGTACTGAGCATGCAGGATAGAATACAACTGAAATAACATATAACTGAACAAAGCAAATAAGCAATGACATAATCTGAACATGATACAGATACTGAATGCTGAGATAACTGAATGCAGTGACCAATTTATAACATGCTGAAACTGAATACTGGATATACTGATAAATGGCCAATGCAATAGAATCTGACTGAACTGTGGGAGCTAATAATGACCGATAATAAAACCACATGAGCTAAATGTGGAGTCCGATGTATACGCCCCATCGAGAGGACCCAATATACCCTGCCAGAGGTGTAGAGGCATGCTGACGTGATCACTGAACTGATGCCCACAGAGGGGACTTACAACTTACGTGGCTAGTAGTTCTGGGACTATATGGGTACGCTGAACCCTAGTCCAACTCGGTATTATGCTACTCCCAATGGATTAAGTATTTAACACATTATGACTGAATTTCTGTAAGTTACTGGATAGCTCGAACTGAACATGCAAACTGAGTATGCAACAATTAAACTGATACTGATGCATTAATAACTGAGTCATGTATAACTGAATAACTGAAATATCTGACCTAGCATGTATAATTCAAGAACAAAAGAAATACATAGCTAGGGTTCTGGAATTCATGCAATAAACTGAATATTAACATACTAATCTGATTTGGATCATTCTAACAGCTAAGAACCCAATATCTAACATTCAAGAAACCCTAGGTCTAGTCATAATAAGGGAATCAAGAAACTGACTGAAAACTAGGGACCTAATGGGTGAAAGGAACCCACTTATGAAATCCACATACTTGGTGACTAATTTCACGGAGAAATCCTTTGATTTCTCGGCTGGAACTGAAGAAAACTTGTTGCGTTCTAGAAGTTAGGGTTGGTCACCTCTTTCTCTTCTTACGCTTCTAATTTTCTAAGTTTTGATTAATGATTTGACTTAAGTAAGTTCTAGTTATGTTTCTAGGCTTAAACTGACTAAAACCTCATGATTTAGGGTCTAAACGACGTATCTTAGGGGTCCAACGAAATAGGAAAATACCAAAAGACCCCTGACTTAATTGCTGTCGGAGTGATTAACGAACGGGCCGTAGGTCAATCTACGGTCCGTAGATTGAGGTCGTAGGTCGAGTTTGCCCGACATGGCTTCACTAAATGAGCATAACGTTTTACTTAGAGGTCAGATTTTAGCAAACTCGATGGCGTTGGAAAGAGGATTCAATTATCTATCATATCATATGTCATGGGACACATAATTCATTTTGTACTAAGAGTTATGACTATTTGAAGTTGACCCAATCACAATTTTCATCTAACTAGCTGCTGACCCTTATCGATGGTCAGACCTACGGACCGTGGATCGAATGACGATCTGTGCTGGTCGATTGTCGTTTGCATCAAAGGCTGGGTAAAGGGGGCCTCGATCCACGGACACAGACCATGGACCGTGGTCTGACTTACGGACCGTAGGTCGAGACTTACCGATTTTCTGAGTTGTGTTTGGGGAGGGGTTGCAGTGGTGAACCATGGACTACTAGTTGACCTACGGTTCGTGGATGGCAACCGTGGGTTGCATCTGCAACTTCTCAAAATCTGCATTTTCGTCTATCTAGGATACGAGGTGTTACATTATCTCCCCCTTGAGAACATTCATCCTCAAATGAAGACTAAACTAGCTGAAATGGAGGGAGAGGGCTGCAATCCCTACCACTAAACACTGAGAACTGAATTGCTGACTGAACTGAGTTCCAAGAACATGCAAATACGCTAAAAATGCAAGTACAAACTGAAGTAACATGATTCTAAGACTGAATTTACACATGAATGACTGAAAAACTGAATAGGAACTATTACCTCAAGCTGGAGTGGAATCGGAAGGAAAGAGGTGAGGATACTTGGCTTTCATGGCCGTTTCTGCTTCCCAAGTAGCTCCATCTACGGACTGACTCCTCCATAAAACCTTGACTGAAGCGACTTCTTTGTTTCTCAACCTTCTAACTTGACGATCAATAATCTTAACTAGTATATCCTCATATGAAAGGCTATCTTTTACAGCCACAGTCTCTAATGGCACTACGGATGCTGGATCACCCACACACTTCTTCAAAAGTGAAATGTGAAAGATTGGATGCACTGCTGCTAAATCTACTGGCAACTCTAACTCATAAGCCACTTTACCAATCTCATCTATGAGGGATCCGACATCTTCTGCAATAGATATGGAGTCCTGGGACATAACACCATAAATTGTGTGGTTCAAAGGACAAATCAACAAAATATGCAAGCTATGGGAATAAGGCAAGGCGACAATGCAAGAGGTTCCGATGGGCAGACGTTAACTCCTAATACGGCAGATCCATAAGAGAAATGGCAAACGGTAACCTTCAATAGGCAGAAGAAGCAGAACAAAAGAACGCCAGAAAAAATCAATGACGAACCAGGTATTAGCGTTAAATTATTTGAAGCCAGTACAGGTAAGTATCTTGAATCTAAGATTTTTAAATATAAGAAAAACACCTCTCTTAATGCTAATACAGAACGACTACCCCAATCTGGTACTAACAATAATTACACCAACGTTCTTGGAGCTCGACTCCAGGAACATACCCACAATCCCCCCAAACACGAATCCAGCTCCCCTCCATTACCCCTTCCCTCCATTTCGTCAAGTGCACGTCTAGATTAGAGACATGTGTCATATTTAAAGTTTAAAGGTCAAGATTATATCATATGAATAAATATTATAACCATAGTTAAGTCAACTAATTTTAGAAAACTACTCTCCAAATTTGGTAAGAATTACAATATATTCCATACAAAATTTGATATTTATTAACATCTTAAACTTCATCTTAATTTTTAATTTACAATTTAACATTTAAATACAAAAATATAATATAAAATTAATGATTATAATTCAAAAGTCACTCAACTATTGATATTTTACTTAGAAAGTCACTCAACTATTGATATTTCACTTAAAAAGTTACTCAATCAATTTAAATGTTTTTTTTGTTGAAATCTAATTTTAGTTTAAACTATTTTTATTATAAGAAATAAGAAGATATCTATTTGATTTATCTTACTAATCCACTCCAATTATTTAATTATATATTTTTTTAATAACGTATTCTAGCAATAGAAAAAAAAATCATTTTCCGTTCTAGCAATTGTTTAGTAGAATTAAATAAGATGAAAATGATCCAAAAAAAAGTCTATCATTGGAATTGATCAGAAGTAATAAAGAAGTAATCAAAAGAATGCACAATAACAATCTTTTATCATTTAAAAATAATTGGTTTAAAACTAAAAATTTACAATTTAATATTTAAATACAAAAATATAATATGAAATTAATGATATTAATAAATATAAAATTTTGTATAGAATATATTGTAATCCTTACCAAATTTGGAGAGTAGTTTTCTAAAATAACATGACTTAACTATAATTATAATATTTGTTAATATAATATAATCTTGACCTTTAAACTTTAAATATGACACATATCTCTAATCTAGACGTGCATTTGACGAAATGGAGGGAAGGGGTAATGGAGGGGAGCCGGATCCCCCAAACACCTTACTGCCCACGTCATTAACCATGACGTCATTAATAAAGATAAATAATTAAAAAAGAAACCAATTTTTTTTAATAACAATTAATTCCCCATACGTAAACCCCAAGAAAATGTGTAAGGCGGCAAGCACAGTAGCCTACCCAGCTATTTTACCCGCTAATGTGACCCCTATAGATGCTGGCAATCTAGAGCCTAATTCACAAAAGAGTAACTTAATGGCTCTGATTAGGATCATCAGAACATCCTGAAAGATTCTCTTGAAAAGCTTGATTTTCAAGTGGAGAATGATGAGTCTCACCCAACCCCTACTCCACCAATGAGAAAGTAGAGGCCAAAATTCCTCCACTAGACATGGTACACATGGATTCTAAACTATCCACACAATCATCCAAATTTCTGCCATTAAAGGAAAAAATAAACCATATAGATAGTCAACCGACTCTACAAAAAGAAGCATTACTTGAAAACTTAGATGCTTCTTCTCTAATAGACAAGGCTGCCACAGATAATAAAAAACAAATAATTAATAATTCCATTAATGCATTAGAAAGTCATCCTACCAGTAAAATATGTATCCCTATTGATTCTATAATGATAGAACTCCCTCCTTTAACACATGTCACTACCTACTATATAACATCAGAAAAGGCATCTAGCGACCAGAACTCCATCTCGCTACACCATGAAAGCATCGTTAAACCTATCACCAACAAACTTCATGAGAAACCAGAACACCTTTCTGGAATCCCTCTCAAAAACATCGGCTGTACCACAATAGACTCTCCCTCCCTCTTCTCTAGAAAGCTTAGATCCAAACGTAGAAGTGAATCTAAAATTAGAGGAGATAGAGGAGGCTCTAGAATGTATGAGGGAAATATGAACAAAAATCATGATTCTAAAGGAATAAAAAGTATTGCTATCCACAGAGAAATTTGTAAAAAAATGCATACTTATTTATCCTCCGACTCTATAAAAAGGTTGGATAGATATAAAAACTCTGTGCAACCTGAAGATAGGGAACTTCTTTGCAGTGATGAACCCAAATCTGAGGATCGGGAACCCATAGCTTCCGGATCAAACTCTAAGGATAAATCCACCCAATCTGAACAACTCAATAAGTCTCATAATATGGAATTGTAGGGGATGTAATGGCTCTGAATTTAGGAGGAACTTTAGGTCCTTAATAAGCTGTCATAATCCACCATTGGTAGCCCTAATTGAAACAAAAATGCAAGACCACCAAAGTCTAGTTGACGACTTCCAGTTCACAAGAATGATCCAAGTTCCCGCAGTGGGAAACTCCGGTGGATTGGTTATTCTATGGGACAATTCCCTAATAGAAGTGGATGAAATTGCAACAACGGGACAAGAAATTCATGCCATGGTCAAGGTATGTGCTACTAATGAGTATTGGCTTTTTAGTTGTATCTATGCTAGCACATACCTTAATTCGCCTAAGATCTTATGGGAAAATCTGCAAAAATAAAAGATAACTATGATGGTAATTGGTTAATAGGAGGAGATTTTAACGAACTTATGAAAAGTTCAGAAAAAGCTGGAGGTAGGCCTATAAACAAACCTCGTACAAATGAGTTCTGGGATATGGCTAACTATTGCGAAGTTATAGACATGGGATATAAAGGAGGGAAATATACTTGGCTAAATAAGCGCTTTAACAATAGGTCAAGTTTAATCCTTGAAAGGCTTGACCGTTTTTTCGCAAATGAAGAGTGGCTACATAAGTTCCCTATTGCACAAGTATATCATCTACCACGTACACACTCTGACCACTGCCCCTTACTTCTATCCATACTACAAAATAGCCCTAGGAAACGTAATAAACTATTTTGGTTTGAATCTATATGGACGACACACCCAAATCTAAGGAACATCGTACTAGAAAGTTGGGAGGGAAAAAAGGACATCTTAGATGCTATTCCAGACTACTAAGAAAAAGTGACCATTTGGAATAAAAACACCTTTGGGAACATATTTCACAAGAAAAGGACTTTACAACGGAGATTAGAAGGAATACAAAAATCTACTAACTACGCCTTTAGTACCTTTCTTCAAAACCTAGAACTAGAATTTAGCCAGGAGTATAATCAAATTCTTCGTTTAGAGGAAGACTTCTGGAAAATGAAATCAAGAGTTACATAGCTAAATGTGGGTGACTCCAACACTAGGTTTTTTCATACTACTACTCTAAACAGAAGAAGGAAAAATCGAATAATGGCATTACATGATGCACACGGGGAATGGATTTATGACTTAGAGGGTATCAAAAACTTAACGCACAACTACTTTAATAATCTATTTTGTACTTCTCAAGATTCTTCAGTTCATAATAAAATAACTCCAATAACCAACCACCACTCATTAGATCTTTTAGAATTAGGGAATATCTTATCTATCAACGAGATCTAAACAACTGTATTTTCCTTTCAACCTTATAAAGCTCCAGGACCTGATGGATTACACCCTTTCTTCTATCAAAATTATTGGAACATAGTAGGGGAATCAATTGTATCTCTTTGTGTAAAAGCTTTCCAGGAGGAATGCATACCAAAAGATATAAACAAAACTCATGTATGCCTAATTCCAAAAATAAAAGGTGCAAACACTCTTAAAGACTATAAACCTATAAGCTTGTGCAACACCACCTATAAAATAATAACAAAGATTATCTCCAATCAATTAAAACCCAGCATGAATACCCTGATTAGTCCATGTCAATCAAGCTTCCTAAAATATAGGCAAGCCACTGTTAACGCAATCATAGTTCAAGAAACCATCACTCACTTTCAAAAGATGAAAGGCAAAAATGCTAGTATGATTCTAAAAATTGATCTTGAAAAAACCTTTGATAAGATTGAGTGTGGTCCTTCATTAGGAATACACTTATATATTATGGCTTTCCCCATAATATCATCAATCTAATCATGTCACGTGTCTCCACAAGTAGTATATCCATACTTGTAAATGGGGATCATACTGAGTTTTTTCAACCATCTCGACGAATACGACAGGGGGACCCACTGTCTCCATACATATTTATATTGTGTATGGAAATGTTATCACGAAAAATAGAGATGGAAGTTCAACTAAAAAAGTGGAATCCCATTAAAATCTCAAATAAGGGTCCAAAACTATCTCATCTATTCTTCGCAGATGACCTCATATTAATGAGTAGGGCTGATGTGAAAAACTGTGACATAATTATGGAAAATCTAAATTAATATGCTCCAAAAATTGCAACACTGACCTTAGGAAATATATATCAAACAACCTCGGCATAAAAATTGGCAAATCCTTCGGGAAATATTGGGGTTCCCCATTTTTAATAAAAGACACAAGATAAGTGATTACCAATTTATTATAGACAGCTTACAACAGAAACTTGCAGGTTGGAAGACAAAATTCCTAAACATAGCAGGACGAACAACCCGAGCAAAGTCCAGTCTTAATAACATACCAACGCATGTAATGCAATACATACACCTCCCAACTGAAATCACCAAAAAAATGGATCAAATTCAAAGGAATTTTATTTGGGGAACTACGAGTGCAAGAAGGAAACTTCATATGATTAACTGGAAGATAACAACAAAGAGTAAGCAAGATGGAGGTATAGGAGCACAACAAACTGAGACAAAAAACAAAGCTCTTCTAGCTAAGCTAGCATGTAGAGCCTTAAATAACCCAAACTCCACATGGGCTTCACTCCTAATAAAAAAATACACTGGTGATGGAAAATTTCCAATAGAGATTCATGCGAAACCATCGCATTGGAGAACCTTGCTTTGGGTTGGACTATATGTAAACTAGGTCTACAATGGTCAATTGAGGATGGATCCAACATATCTCTATGGTTCGATAACTGGCTACCTAACAACACGAAGCTAAGAGATCTACTAATAGGACCCTTAACATTAGAAGATAATCATTTGAAAGTTAAGAACATCCTTACGAGCATGGGTACTTGGGAATATAACAACTTGTCTTATGATCTCCCATTGACTATAAAAAATATGATAGAGAGTATCTATGTACCAACAACTTCTGAAATTAAGGATAAACTATCTTGGAGCCTTAACCCCAAAGGAATGCTAAATACTAAAAATGTTTATCACCATATTAAAAATAAAGGGGAGAAGCACCACAAGACAGACAACAAGGACCATACATTGATATGGAAACTACATTGCCCTAACAAAATTAAGTACTTTCTATGGCTTTGCAATCACGGAATACTACCGACATGTTACTATTTAAACTCCATGGGAATAGATGTTAGTAAGTCTTGTCACAAATGTAATATCCAGAAACCATCCAACATATCTTCATTGAATGTACAAATGTCAGAAAGTTGTGGATTGAGCTAGGACTTATAAAAAGCATCAACATATTCACATCCAACCAGGACATGAACTGGCTAGATTTCCTTAGGAACATTAGCATAGTGATAAAAAACCACAACTGGAAAGAACTTTATCCATTCTACTTGTGGAGTATATGGCTTAACAGAAATCCACAATAATAAAAAAGGGAAAATAAATGCTAATATTCCATACATACATGCCATCAAATTTTTCTCACTCACAAATCAAAGGACCAATATAGAAAAACCTATAGTAGGGTATGTAGAATGGAAACCTCCAAACATTGGATTTAAGCTTAACACTGATGGTTCTACCTCAACTAAATTCGGCACTAGTGGAATAAGAGGAGTAATAAGAGACAAATATTGTAATTGGGTGGTAGGCTTCATGGAAAACATATATGAAGCAACAAATATTGTTTTTGAACTATTAGCGTTGCAAAAAAGCTTAACTATTGCACTAACCTACAACTTAACGCCGCTTGAAATTAATGTAGACTGTCAAGATATCCTCCATTGTCTAGCAAATGATCATCCATCATACTCTAATATTTTGGCTGATTGCAGGGAACTTCTACTTAAACTTGGAAACCCTCCAGTAAAGCATAAATACAGGGAAGGAAATCAAGTGGCAGATACCTTGGTTAAGGAGGGGTCTATACTGAAGGAAGCTAACTCCCTCGTACTTTGGACAGCTCCTCCGTTGATTGTTTCTAGTAGAATAGAAGCAGATAAAGTAGGAACTCTTTATGTAAGGCTAAAAAAACCGTTTTCTACTATAGAAGGTATTAATGTGTATAATGTAAACCCAATCCCTTTCCCGAACGTTACTAGCCATACTCGGCCATTTACTTGTACTAATGCATATTAAATTATAATATATCATCTTGTTTACAAAAAAATAACAAATACTAAAGATATCTCTAGAAAACTCTAGAAAGTTCTACTAAATATCTATTTCACAAGATATACCATACTTGAAGAATTAGAAGAAGAATAATTCAGTTCAAGTGGACAAGCATAATGCTGAAAGCATAGCAACAGATGCAATTGATTGATAATCCAGCATTTCTTTTATGTAAAAATAATTTCAGGAAAAAATACCTATTACATTACTTACAAAACTTTTTTTTTGGAACTCGTGGAAAATAATACTCTAATTAAAAATGTGAGCGACTCAGAAAGTGAAAGAGAAACCGAGACTTACATCTGTCCTTAATTATCCTCCTATCCACTTTAGTTCTTGAAATATGGGAAATCTTGGACCACTGGGAGTTGGTGCAACTTTCTTCTAACTTTGGGCAGCCTTTAATTTCCAGGTTCCAAAATTCAGTGAGGCGTCGTATGGCAACTCGGGATGGCAGATGCTCTAGTTTTTTTGTAGTTCTGTAAATATAAGTCTTCCAAAGAAACAAGGATGTTGAGCCCATCCGACAGAGCTTCTAACAATGGATAATCACTTATCCATAGATGCCGTAATTTGGGCATGGCATCTGAGAAGTTCAGATGTTGTAGCCGTTTGCACCCCACTAGCGATAATCTTTCAAGAGAGGTAAGGTTGTCAAGTCTAGGAGGAGGAGCCTTAATTCCGAAATCAGCTATTGTGATCTCTCTTAGGTTAGAGAGTTGTATAATTTGATAGGGCAGAGAATCCCAATGGCCACGTCCGTACACCGCCAAATCATGAATGGACAACAACCGTTGAATGCCATTAAAAATTATTTGGAATGCATCAAAATCCACTATCTCTGAGAAAGGATAAATTTTCAATCCCCATAACCTAGTGAGACGATGAAGGCCTACTTCGGGTACACTTATCAAATTTGGACATTGTGATATACACAAATGTAAAAGTGAAGGCATTTCCCAAACATGTAAAGGGAATGAAACCAAGTTGTTACAACAATCGACCATCAAAAACTCTAGAGACCTGCATTGATCTAGCATTCCAATTGGTAAACTGATCAATCCATCACAATTAATTAACTGCAATAATAAGAGGGAAGCAAATAATTCTCTCCACTCGAAACAAGAAAAGAACTGAAATTGGTGTAGTACTCAATCTGTAAGCGCTTAAGAGAATGAAGATTATACAAGCTTTGTGGCAATTCACGAAACTCTCCGCAGCCTGAGATCCATATGTCTTGAAGAGAAACGTTTTTGCGTAGCATCTCATCTGGAAGACAAGTGAGCTTTTTCACATTACTAACATAAAGATATATAAGAGATGTCAAGTTGTTGCACAAGTTCAACAATGGCATTTCACTGTCAACTCCTCTAATGTTTAATTGACGGAGGATTTCAAATTGATTCAGAATACTTTTTAAAAATGGGCAGTCTGTAATCTGCAACCTCTCAAGCCCAGGAAACATTCTTACTCCAACTTCAACTCCCTTCCACTCAATAAGGCTACTTATATCCTCCAATACTAGTTCTTTCAATGACGGGAACACTTGGAAAATGTTGCTTGATCCAATATTGCTAATCTCAACACCATATAAAGCAGGTCCAATGCATTCCAACTTATGGAATCCTACCAGCTCAAGATGCCGGAGGAATTTCAGTTCGCCATGGGTTGGAATTTCTTTGCACCTTTTGCTACCACTTAATTTCAACTTGACCAAATTTGGTAGCGACTCCTCACTGAACCATGAAGGAAATTTAGTCCCTAAATAGTCCACTACCGCTAAGGTTTTCAAGTTAGGATGCGGTTAAGACTGGCAGGGGGACCGGGTCGGCCTACACCGTCCCGCGATCGGTTTGAGAACCGGCTCGCCGGACCCAGTCCTGTCTATTTTCGCGGGTTGGGAGGTGTTCGAGATAGGGGACCGGTTAGTGGCCGGTTCACCCTTTGGGCCCGGTCGACTCGGACCGGTCCCGGTCCGGATGAACCGGCCGGTTCGCGGGATCCCCTAACTTTTTTTTTTTTGAATTATATCCGTTGGAGCAACGACTAGTGGGCCCCCCAACAGATTTATTCACTGTTTTTTCATTTCCCCAACACCCCCTACCACCCCTACTTTTAATACTTTAATTTAAATCCTTAAGTTATCATAAATACACTTTAACCCACTTTTAATATTATAAATACCCCTCTATCCCTTATTATTTCTTACAAAATCATATATTCTCTCATCTATTTTTTATATCCTCTCATGTCTCAAACTTAAGTCTCATTTTTTTATTCCATTTAAGTCTCATATTATATCATAATACATATATTTCAATTCTAAATTTTCATATTATATATCATAATATATATAATTCTCATATTTGCTATCAAATATTGGAGTTCCAAATTACAAGTTACAACAAACTACAAGCTTCAAGAATCGGTTATAACGTCTGCTATTAACGCAGACGTTTCATAATATTTATATTTTATTTTTCGTCATTAATTTTTGTGTTATTATTATTTTTATATTATGCTTTACATATAATTAACTATGAGTTCTAACAAAAAAGATACCGGTAAAGGAAAAGAGAAAGAACCTAGTGGCATTAGTAGATTATTTAATTTTAATAAAAAAAGTAGTAAGGAAAAAAATAAGAGTAAACGTGGTGGTACTTCTAGAGTTAGATTTAATACAAATGATTCTACTTATGTTGATGATACTTCTTATGATATTGATTCAAATGCTCAACTCGATCGTGAACTTTTACAACAAATTTATGGTGATATTAATCCTTATCTTGATGAAAATTCAGGTGAAGAAGTAGAAGTTGGTTCGGGAGAAGATGAATTAGAAGATACACCTACTAGTCCGGTGACAAATGTTCCAAATGAAACTACAAATTCAACGGAGCAAAATTCTGTACGCCCACCCCTTATATCTCCTACAAGGGAGAAGGTGAAGTATCAACACCCTAAAACTTCTGTTGTGTGACAATTTATGAGTTTAGATAAGGAAAATTCTATTGTTATTTGTAATAAGTGTAAGCAACCTTTTAAACATAAACAAGGTGGAGGTCAAGGTGGGACGGGGGGATTAAATAGACATTTGTTATCTTGTGTGCCGATTCAATATAAAGAAGCTAAATCATTAGCCAATAGAAAAAAAGGAATTCCAGTTAATGATTTTGATATTAATGTTAATGAATCGGTAGGGGCTTCTAACATGGTTCAAGGAACATTAGATCCTTCTAACCCCGGTAGTACACTAACACAACGTAAATATAATAAGGAAATAAATCGCAAAAATTTAGCTAAAATGATTTCTGTTTGTGGTTTACCTTATAGTTTTCCTTCACATCCCGGTTTTATTGAATATATTCAACAAACTTATAATCCTAATTATAGAGGTTTTTCAAGAAATACTGTTAAATCTGATGTTTTTGTATATCAAGGTAAACATTGTCAATATCTTCGTTGTGTGTTTAGCATATTAGATTGTAGAGTGTCTATAACTTCGGACATGGGTCGTAGTGTTAATGGACGTGATTATTTAACTGTTACAGCACATTGGATTGATCATAACTGGAATTTGCAAAAAAGAATCTTAAGTTATAAAGAATGTGTAGAGAAAAAAACTGGTGCATATTTAGCTTCAAATATTTTGAGTGTTATAGATTATTACATGCTTATAGATAAAGTAATGTCTGTCGCATTAGATAATGCATCTAATAATGTAAACGCTGCTAGTATGTTAAAAACTAGATTATGTCCAATTGATGTTAATTCTTTTCATGTTAGATGTGTTGCACATGTATTAAATTTAGTTGTACAAGATGGTATTTCATTATTTGAATGTAGTTGTATGAAAATTGAATATGTTGTTGCCTGGATTTTTTATGCTAATAGAGCTGCTAGAATTAGGGAATTTAATGAGCGTTGTGTACTATGTGATTTGCCACCAAGAAAAATTCCAAGACATATTAAAACAAGGTGGAATTCTTTTTACAAAATGTTTTCAGTTGCTTACGAATATAGAGGACCCATACAAATGGTGTTTAATGCTCATAATGCTGACCCATTAGACAGAATTTGTGAAGAAGGTATGATTGAAAAATTTTTAAAAATTATTTTTTTCCTATTCCTCAAATTTTTTTAACTGCTACTTTACTTCATCTTGACTATAAATTACAAGGTGTGCAGGGACTTGTTGACACTTTTTATGATACCTTAGAAATTTTACTGGAAAGAAATCCAACTTGTGAAATGTGTAAGTCTAGCATAAAAGTAGAAGCAAAAAATTTGTATGAAAAATGTAGAACTACAGGAAATACTCAAGAAGTTGGTCAAACTTCTAATCCTCTGAGTAAAGGTCGAATTTCAAGTTATATGCGAGATTTTCTTGGTCTTAATTCTACTAACCGTGATGATTTTGAAGAATATCTTAATCAATCTTTAGAAACAGTGGAAGACGGATATGGCAATGAAGAATTATTGGCATGGTGGAGGAGGCGGAGCGTTGCATTTCCAATTTTGAGCAAAATGGTTCGTGATGTTCTAGCTATTCAAGCTTCATCAGTTGCATCAGAGGCTGCTTTTAGTGCGGCAAGGTTTCAACTTGGCGATCATAGATATTCATTGGCGGAAGACAGTTTGGAAATATCAGATTTATTTAGAGATTGGGTCAACGCCGAGATGAGGAATTATAATTTGCCAAAGTTAAGTTCCAAACAAGAAGCTTGGATTAATGCGGTAATTGGATCTAGTGATGATGAATTTTAGTCACAAGAGTTTCTAGCAAGTTTGCCAATACCGGAGGATGTTACCATCGATATGATGCGACAATTAGAATTGAATTTTAAAGGAGAATACAAATATTAGATTACATCCGAGAACTAATTGAAACAGAACCCTTCCTAGAAGGTGGCTGCGTAAATTAGTTACTCATCTAATATTTGTAACAAATATTAGTTTTACATATGAGAACTTATTGAAACAGAACCCTTCCTATAAGGTGGCTGCGTAGATTAGTTACTCCACTAATATTTGTAAATTGTAACTTCTAAGTTCTAAGTTGCAATTAGATTTTATTGAATAAATTTGAAGGCTTTATTAAGTCTTTTTTATATAACTATTGTCTTGCATTTTAATTTTAATATATTCATACATATTTACATATATACTAAACTAACTTAAAAATACTTAATTTAAAAATCAAAATTTCAAGTTTAAATTACTTTAAAATATTTAAAATACAAAATTGAACTTCTCAAATTTGAAATTTGAAAATTGAAAATTGAAGTTTGAAATTTGAAAGTTGAATTTGAAATTTGAAATTTGAAATTTGAAGTTTGAAATTTGAAGTTTGAAATTAAAATTTGAATTTTGAATTTTGAATTTTGAATTTTGAAATTTGAAAACTTAAGCATTATTTATTAGCTAAAAATGTTATTGAAAAAAAATCAAATAAACTAAAAATGTTATTCAATAACATATAATTTCAATACCAATAAATAAGTATATAAAAAATAAAAAATCCCTCGTCCTGTCCCCCCAAAACCCGTCCCATCCCGTATATATAGTGGAATGGGATGGGACTTATTTTTGTCCCCCCAATCCCGATCCCGGCCAAATCCCGCCAGCCCCGTCCCCCAGTCCCCTTGCCAGCCCTAGATGCGGTTGAAGACCATCCAACACATGTTCATCATTGATTTCGCAGCCTTCTGATTCATCATGGGACCATAAATATGCCAATTTGCAGATGTTTGGTTTCTCCTGTAAATATGTTGTTTGAGCCTCTTCTTTGTCACAGACCAATTGGAGACCATCAATCCTCAATTCACCTCTTAGGTTTTTCAAATGACCTAATTCTTCTATTTGACGACCTTTCTCTAAACCTACCTTGAAAAACTGGAGGGTTTGAAGACTAGTCAATTGCCCCATATTAAGTGGCATCTGAAAATGTTCATTGTGAATACACCATCCTCCCCAATGCTGAGTTTTTTTGTCAACGGAAGTGTAATATATGTGTCTCAAACTTATCATATTTCCCATCTCATATGGAAGTTCCTGGAGTGAAAAACAGTTGATGACTGACTCTAAATGTTTGCAAATTATAGAGCTCGCAAATGGAGTTGGGAAAGGTTGTGATCTCAGTATTTGAGAGAATAAGATATCTCAAGTATATCAACTTCCCAATTTTGGTTGACAACTTGTTGATTCCTGAACTGGACAAATCTAAAACTCTCAAGAACTTAAAGCTCAATAGCATATCTTCTGATATATAATTTTTTCTCTGAAACAGTGTGCACAAACGTTTTGGCTCATATATCTTATCTATTTGATCCCTTGGTGACTCACATCCAAAGTATCGAACTTGAGAAAGTTTTTCTCCATTGTCGCCCTTCGGATCAAATAGTTTAGATTTTAAGATATATCCAGCCAAATCATGCACAAGATCGTGCATCTTACTATGTGTTTTATTGTGGTGGTCATCTAACTCAACATCTTGAATCAAGGAATTTTGCAACAAGATTTGAAAAAACCTATGCCCAACATCTTCCATCACAGTGGTCTCTTGACATGGATGGAGAAAGCCTTCTACCATCTAGATTTGGATAAGTTGTTCCTTTACAAACTCAAAATCTTTTGGAAACATTGCAAAGTAAGCAAAGCATTTTTTTCAGTTGTGGAGAGGGTAGATTAGTCATAGCTTAGTTTTAGGATTTTCTTTATGCTTTTTTCTCCGTTATCAATTTCACCTGCAAAAAAGGGATTTCTATTAAGAATTGCCTGCCATTCATGTTTTTCCTTACTGCGTAAGAGGCCTCCCAACACACTTGCAGCCAATGGTAGACCTTGGCACATTTCAACAATCCTTTTCTCCATTTTCACTATTTCCTCTGGAATTTTTCCATCAACAACGCTCTTTGTTTGAAAATGGACTAACAATGATCTTTTGCTAATTTTTCCAACATATGAGTACCTAGTAGTGCTACTACTGTCGATGCCACCAATTCCATACGAGTAGTCACGAGAATGAAGTTTCCTCGGGATGTATTTATTCCTCGCAAGGTTTCCACAAACTCATCCCACAATGTTGGGTCAATACGCTACAAATCATCTTGGACAAGCAAATACTTTCTTCCTGCCAGTTCATCTCGGAGCTTCTTGATTATTATATCTCTGCTCTGGACCTCAAGTTTCCTCTCAGTCAATGATTTGAGGATCAGTTCAAGAAAGCTCTTAATTTCTAACATTTCAGGTAGACATAACCGTACTCTCTTTTCAAAGTGCTTCTCGATTTGTTCATCATTGAAAATTCTCTTGGCCACAGTTGTTTTACCTAAACCCCCTATGCCCACTATGGGAATGGTGCACAGATCAATATCTTCTCTTTTGGTCAATATCTTCTTTTTTATTTCAGCAATATCATTGTCTTTGCCAACAACATACGCAACAACTACTACGGAATCTATTTTTTGAATTGGCAGTATTTTCCGAAGAGGAACCATGAATGATTCGAGACCAAAATTTTGGCTACCTTATTGATAGACCTCAACTCTTCATTAATGTTGTTGATTTTTGAAGACATTTTGTTCTTAAAAGCAGTATGAGAAAAGAAATCATTAACCTTTCTCATTGGACTGTTTCTGATCTTCACTTGTCTTTTGAGAGATTCATACCTGAATTCATCAAACACATATTTTGTAACACCCTGTATCCGAAAATAAACCGAACCAACAAAATTCCAGAAGCTGCAGGTGCAACCCACAGTTGCCACCCACGAATCGTAGGGTGACCCACGGTTCGTCCTAGTGGTCCGTGGATAGCCTCCTATAGCCCTCCCCAGAACCCATCCTCTGAAGTTGATCGACGGACTAACAGGACAAATCGTGGATCAGTCCACGGTTCGTCGATCAATCCGTAGGTCGAGACCCTCAGGACCTCACCAGAACCCATTCTCTAAAGTTGATCGACGTACTGACAAAACGGATCGTGGATCAGTCCATGGATCGTCAATCAATCCGTAGGTTGAGACCCTCAAGGACCCAGAACCCATCCTCTGAGGACGATCTATGGACTGACAGGATGGATTGTGGATCAGTCCACGGACCGTCGATCAATCCATAGGTGGCTTCAGCAGATTTTAAGTTAAGGGTCGTTTGGTCTTTTCCTCATGCGTTGGACCCGTAAACTAGGTCATTTAACCCCTAAACTACATGGTTTTGGTCAATTTTAGCCTAGTAAACAAATTAGAATCTAGCCTAATCAATTATTCACCAAAAAATTATCAAACTTAGAGGAAAATAGAGGAGAAAGTCAAGCAGCCCTAGTTCAAGAATGCAACGAGTTTTCATCAGTTCCAGCCCCGAAATTGAAATATCTCTCCATGAATTTTGTCACCAAATATGTGGGATTTCACTAGTGGCTTCCTTTCACCTATTAGGTCCCTAGATTTCAGTCAGAATCTTGATTCCCTTAATATTATCTAGACCTAGGGTTTCTTGAATGTTAGAAATTGTTGGGTTTTAGCTGTTAGAATGATCCAAATAAGATTATCATGATTTTTGTATCATTTTGTGTAGATTCTTTCATAAATTCAGAACCCTAGCTATGTAGTTTTTTAGTTCATGAATTACACAATCTAGGCCAGTGATTTCAAATATACATGCTTCAGTTTACGAATGTTACATTATCAATGATAATTGTTGCATTGTCAGAGGTTGCATGTCAGTAATTGAGCTATCCAGTACTTCAAATTCAGTCATAAAATTACTTGTATACATTATAATTGGGAGTAGCTTAACACCGAGTGGACTAGGGTTTAGCGTACCCGAATAGTCGCAGTACTACGTTCCCCCGTAGGTTTATAAGTCCCCTATGTGGGCATTACATTTTAGAGATCACACTAGTCATGCCTCTATACTTCTGGGAGGGTATATTGGGTCCTCTCGATGGGGTGTATACATCAGACTCCACATTTAGCTCATGTGGTTTTATGTCGGTTATTAGTAGCTCCCTTACAATCAGATTCTATTGCATTGACCATGTTATCAGTTACAGTCAGATTTCAGACTCAGCATGTTATATACTTGGTCTACATCCAGTTAGTTCATGTTCAGTATTCTCAGTATAGTATCATGTTTATCGCTTATCATTGCTCAGATATATGCTTTGGTTCAGTTATGTTTACTGTTCAACTTTATTCTATCCTGCATACTCTGTACCTTTCAAGTACTGACACATACTTTACGCTACATCTTTTCGTGATGTAGGTTCAGGTTCTCAACTTTTAGATCACGCATAGATCGGTTCCCGATCATTAGCTCAACAACATTCAATGATGAGTCCTCATTCTCCGAGGACGAAAAACATATTTTCCTTTGTTTTTAGTCTTAGTTTCAGTTTTGCTAGATTTAGTTGGGGCATGTCCCTACACTTATAGTCAGTTAGAGGCTATTTTCATACATAATTAGATTCAGCTTTAGCATTTGAGTTTGACTTTTCAGTTGTTGTTAAACTCTCAGTTTTTATATATATTCAGATAGTTTATGGGTATTCCCCATCTTTTCATTTTACATGATGATTTAGCTTCCCCATTTTTTGGAGACATTACTTGTATGGTGTTCACATAGATGTGTTCAGTGACCATAAGAGCCTTCAGTATGTGTTCACTCAGAAAGATTTGAATCTTCACCAGATGAGATGACTTGAGTTCCTCAAGGATTATGGTATGAGTGTGCATTACCATTCTGGTAAGGCCAATGTATACGGCGTAGATTCGGATGATTGATGGAAGAAACACCAAACATGTCCCAAACTTCTCGCTCCCACCGACCGACTGATGGAAATAGACTGACTACCGGAGATATTCGTGTTACTTCGTCTGCACTGGTTGTACACGAATGTGTGAGTTATACCGAATACGCAGTAAATTATTTTTATAGAATCAAATTAGAAAATCATTTCTATTTTGATCATTTCTTAGATTCTGTTGAATTGCATCGAATCCATTTTCTATTTTAAAGTGAACACTTATAAAACTAGAAAACTTTTTCTTTTTACTTTAATTTAAGTTTAACTCATTAGATTCAGTAATATATTAATTCACATAATAACTTGAATGATTGAGAAGAAGAAAAAGTTATCAGATGCTCTTAGTAGACTGTCTATGGGTAGTGTTGCACATGTTGAGGAAGAAATAAAGGAATTAGCAAAGGATGTTCACATGCTTGCTCGCTTAGGAGTTCATCGTATGAGCATATTAGATGGTGGTGTAACAGTTCAGAATAAGGCAGAATCTTCATTGGTAGCTGAGGTTAAGGAAAAGCAAGACAGTGATCCGATATTGCTTCAACTAAAGGGTGCAGTCCATCAGCAGCTAGCTAAGGTTTTCTCCAAAGGAGGAGATGGTGTGATTTGCTATTAGGGTCGGTTATGTTTTCCTAAGGTTGGTGATTTGAGATAGCAGATTCTTGCAGAAGCCTATAATTCCAGATATTCTATTCATCCAGGCGCTATTAAGATGTATCATGATCTGCGGAAAGTCTTTTGGTGGAATGGTATGAAAAGGGATATAGCGGTTTTTGTGGATAAGTGCCCTAATCGCCAGCAAGTGAAGGTAGAACATCAGAAACCATGAGGTATGATGCAAAAGATCAACATTCCTACTTGGAAGTGGGAAGTGATCAACATGGACTTCATTACAGACAACATGACTCCATTTGGGTGATAGTTGATAGAGTCACTAAGTCTGTACTGTTAAGACTACAAATTTGGCGGAGGACTACACCAAGCTTTAACATTAATGAGATAGTCAGGTTACTTAGGGTTCCTTTGTCTATCATTTCAGATAGAGGTCCTCAGTTTACATTTCATTTCTGGAAGTCATTTCAGAAAGGTCTTGCTACTCTGGTTAACCTTAGCACAACATTTCATCCACACACGGATGGTCAGGCAGAGCGTACCATTCAGACCTTGGAGGACATGTTGAGAGCTTGCGTGATCGATTTCAAAGGTAGTTGGGATGATCACCTTCCTCTTATAGAGTTTGCCTACAATAATAGCTATCATTCCAGCATTCGGATGGCTCCTTATGAGGCATTGTATGGGCGTAGATGTAGGTCTCTAGTTGGTTTGTTTGAAGTAGGTGAAGCAGCCTTGATAGATCCATATTCAGTTCATGTTACTATGGAGAAAGTGCAACTCATTAGAGATAGACTTAAGACCACCAGAGTCGCCAGAAGTTCTATGCAGATGTAAGGAGAAGGGAATTAGAGTTCCAAGTTGATGATTGGGTTTTCCTGAAAGTGTCATCTATGAAGGGGTGATAAGATTTGGCAAGAAAGGAAAGCTCAGTCCTAAATATGTAGGCCCTTAAGAGATCTTGAAAAGAGTTGGTAAAGTGGCTTATGTAGACACGTAAGTTTTGACCGAACTTAAAATTTTACACCATTTTTAGAGCTGAAATATTTTTATAAATATATATTAAATATTTTGACTTTTCTCTTATTTTATTAAGTTTATTTTAAAAGATTTGTAAACAACAAAAATAAAATCACTTTTTAAGGTAAGTTTTATTTTCTATTGTTTAAAAAAGAAATGAAGGAGTACAAAATACCTATATTATTTTAAAATTAAGTTTTATAAATAAGCTAGTATCATTTAATTGTTTTTTGACTTTTTCTTAGATTTTTATTAATTTAAAATAATTGATTGATATGTTATTATAATTTAATATTTATAGTTAATTATTATTCTTTTAAGAGTAAAATAAAACTAAAACTAGAATAAAAAAACAAAAAAAAAAAACTAATTAATCTAACAAACCCTACACTCCCACTTCCACACAACTTCCCCCACACTCCCACTTCTTCACAACTCTCACACTCCCCACTTCACACGACCCCTGCAAAACCCACCACCCCACGCCTATATATACACACACTACAAAACAAAAAAGGGACACACACACAGACGTACAAAACCAAAGAAAGATTCAGCAATAGACTTTCGTCTGCACGTGCACACAACATACGTATTCGTCCTCTTATTATACTTATTTTTACTCACGAACAAAGGTCGAGTTTGAGGTTTTTCTTGCGGTTTTGGATTCGTGGCTCTTTAAAGTTAATTCTCAACTACTAACTTTGGAAATCAGTAGATTGCAGCAATTTGTTTTTGGTGAAATTAATTTTCGCAAAGAGGTAACTTTCAATTCCCCCTTATAGTTGAAGATAAGTTTGAATAAATAATATAGTGTTATTCGTATTCTTTTGTCGTGGTTCTGTTTTTAGTTAGTTATGTAATTGTTTATGTTCATTTAATATAATAATTATTATTATTATTATTTTCGAAAAGTTATTCTGGTGTTGTTAGCGAGACTCGGCATGGGTGTTGGATCTATCTAGGACATATACCTTTTCTTGAGACCATCATGTACATTTTTGTGCTACTTGTTGTATCATGGGTAAGACTATAACAAATGTTGACAGGCTTTAGGATAATTGACTAAAAGCAGAATTGTCTATTTTTATCCAATTTCAACAAATGGTAAATTGATAATAATAATAATATACATATATCTATATATCAAAACATCAAGTTTTTTTTTTTTTAAAAAAAAAGAGCGCATATTTGTATACACATAATTAATATAAAAAAGATAAAAAAAATCACTTATAATATATATATATATATATTCTTCAAAATTCCTTCAAAAATAATGCATGTCCGCTTCGTTTTATTTCTCTTTCTTTCTCTTGTCAAGATTGTCTCCTTATCCTGCCAGATTCTCCAAATACAACCTAAGTTTCCCCTAAGGAAAGTCAACAAATGTCATTTTCAAAAGAGTGACCACTTTAGGCATTCTGAGTTATTTTTCATAATTTAATTTTATTTATTTTTTCTTTTTAACTACCTCGACAAATGATTTAGAATGATCAAAATTTCATAAGTTAAATTTGGTTTTAAATCTTGAGCCCAACCAGATAATCATGAGATCTATGAGATGTGATAAAAGGCCTAGAGATGAAGCAGTCGAAATGGTCAATGATCCCCTAAAATTTATGATCATGGATAAAACTCCACCACTACTAATGGCTTGGTGGAATGATATGCATCAGTTTAGGCGAATCGAGATATTCAAACATCTTGGTTTTCTTAGAGACATCATGAGGTTTAGTCCTGACAGAGGTTTAATCGAGGCTTTAATTGCGTTTTGGGATTCTACAAATAATGTTTTTCGATTTAGCAATTTTGAGTTGACACCCACGTTAGAGGAATTGGGTGGTTTCACAGGGTTAGGCAGGGATCTCCGAAGTAAAACAGTCATAGCCCCAAGGAGCGTCAGCAGAAACAAATTTTTGGAACAAATGTACATCATCCAACCTCATGTGGAGAGTTTCAATAATGAATTGGTTTCCTTGGAATTTCTACACTCAAGATATGGAAGGAAAGAAGGATTTGAAGACTATGAGAAACAACTTAAGAATGGGCAACACTTGCCTACCTGGGAAAAACATAGACAAGAAGCATTCATGGTGGGATTTTTAGGAACCATGGTTTTTCCAAGGAGAGATAAAAAAATAAGTATTCGTCTATCAGGAATAGTCACTGCTATGATGAAGAAAAAGAACTCCACTATATTGCCGATGATGTTGGCTGATATTTATAGCGCTTTGACTAAGTGTAAAGAAGGGGAAGACTTTTTTGAAGGTTATAGCATGTTATTGCAAATGTGGTTTCTGGAGCACTTGTATCGCCACCGTCTAGCAACAGATTTCAAATCTGATTAGACAAATTATATTTTGAGTCACCTAGACAGGATGAAGGAATTAGTAGACAAATTGCCAAGAGGTATTAAAGCATGGAGACATTATCTTCTTAAATTAACTGCATCTGAAATTACATGGAACTATCATTGGTTCCCTTCGAGTGAGGTAATTGTTATGTCTTCTTATCATCCATTCTTTGTTTTGATAGGCCTTCGAGGATTCCAACCATACATACCCCTTCGGGTACTACGCCAACTAGGACAAAGACAAATCCTACCTAAGGCTGAGGATACACAAAGTTTCGTATGTGAGGTGGCGTCTGAAGATCGAAATCGAGAAGCAGAAGCTCAAAAGATTTGGGGGGTAGTCGAACTTTAAGCTCAAAAGCTATGATAGACGATCGTGTTCAAGGGGAAGTGGAGCCCTTATACCTCCATTGGTTCTTTGATCAAGCCCCTCTCAAAGTAATGCCTGAAGGATCAGCACGAGAACCTATTGATCGAGAAACAGAAATTGAGGCTAGAATCAAGCAAGCTCGCCTCGAAGTGGAAAGAAACTATAGGTCTACTCTGGATGTCCTAAGTAATGACCTAAAGAATGCTAAAAAGGAGTTGGCCCAACGTGATGCGATATTTGAAGTGAGGGTTAGAAAAATCATTCTACCATTTTGACCTTACAAGAAGACTTGGGCATTGTCACAGGCGCTATAGAGCAACAAGAGAAGGAGTATAAAAAAGAAAAGGTCCAGCTTATATGCGCACAGCCTAAACTTCAGAATCAAGTTAAGGCTTCTATGGAACAGGAAAGGGAAATAACAAGGTGTTTCAGTGCTTATTAGGCAAAATGTGAGACTGAGAGAGGTCAAATGATAGCCGAGCGAGATGCACTCCACCTTCAAATTGAAGAGCTCCAGGAACAGGGGGAGAATTTGACGCATGAAGTCAATACTACTCGACATTGGTTACAGAACTGTTATGACAATATTAATAAGGCCAAAGATCGAGTAATTCAACTCAGGGATGCACTTAATGAAGTTTATGCTAGCTATCTACACCGCAATGATGAAAGATTGGGTCAACAGGCACGTGCTCTCGCTCCATATCTACCAAAAGCCTTGGCTAGGATTTATTCCGGTCTTAGGGGTGATTGAGATTTGGGGCATTTCAGAAGACATCTTTATTATGTTTTAGTTTCTTTCCGAGTCTGTTTCTTTTCTTAGTTATTAGTCGTTATTTTAATCATTTTTCGATCTATCTTAGTCTTAGGTACTTCTGTTTTCATGTTTTAGTCGTATTAAGAATATTTGAAAATGAATGAAAAAGATTTGCTTTTGGTAAACTAATGTACATACATTATTCTATAAAAAATTAATTAATTAGCTCTTTCTCGAACTACGCAAAGATCTGATTCATGCACCAACATGATACATAGGCAACCCAATGGGTTCGATCAAACCTTTTTAACAAGAATAACTAAAGAGGAGAAAAGCGCTTAGATAAGCCGAGATGAAAGATAATGTCTTCGATATCATAAGTATATATGTGGATGCAATGTGCGCAATTTCTTAACACTAATTTGTTTGCTACTCCATTTAGAAAGAAAGAGAGACATATTAGCTTAAAGGTGGTTGGTTTGTGGTTAAGCTGGCATCACATCCCTACAATACAAGGTCGAAAGGGACGAGTCAGACAATGATGAGGGCCGAAACCAGATGACTTCACAAGAAACAGTGTCAATAGAAGAGGTAAGGGCATTAAGACAACAAATGACAGAGATGTATGAAGCTTGGATGAGTGGACAACCTCCTCCGTCTTCATTCTGCGACTATATAAATACAAATATGTCGCCCTCTATCCAAGTGTCGACAAATGATCCCATTTATCCACCTGGATTCGACCTTTATGCTAACACATCCAACGTTGTTGGAACTTCTACGGTGTGCCCTTTGAATACACCTATGATGAGTAATCCACTCTTCATGCCAATTGCGCTGACTAATAGAATTTCACAGCCAACAATGGTGCCCAAATCCAACAAAGATCTTCCGTCCAAAGTTCATCATGATCATGGTTACACCTTTGAAGAGGCTATTAAAATTCCAAACTCTTATCCCCACATTCATCAATATAGTTCCCTTATCGAAGTTGAAAAGACGGTTAAGAATGAGAAACATGAAGAGATGACTAAGAAAATGAAGATTTTGGAACAGAGTATAAGAGATATGCAGGGACTAGGAGGCCACAAAGGAATCTCATTCAATGGCTTGTGCATGTTTCCTCATGTTCATTTGCCTGCTGGTTTTAAAACCCCAAAGTTTGAGAAATTTGATGGTCACGGAGACCCCATAGCTCATTTGAAGAGATATTGCAATCAACTAAGGGGTGCAGAGGGCAAAGAAGAGTTGCTCATGGCCTATTTTGGGGAAAGCTTAGTGGGAATTGCATCTGAATGGTTCATAGATCAGGATATTGCCAACTGACATACATGGGATGATTTAGCTCGATGTTTTGTGCAACAATTCCAATATAATATCGACATTGTGCCAGACCGCTCCTCATTAGCCAACACAAGGAAAAAGACCACGGAAAATTTTTGTGAATATGCCGTTAGATGGAGGGAGCAAGCTGCGAAGGTTAAACCACCAATAAAGGAGTCGGAGATGATTGACGTTTTTCTCCAAGCACAAGAACCTAATTACTTTCACTATTTGCTTTCTGCCGTCGGGAAGACATTCGCTGAAGTTATTAAGGTTGGGGAAATGGTGGAAAATGGCATCAAGTCTGTAAAGATTGTAAGCCAAGCTGCCTTAATGGCCTTTACACAAATGCTTCAAAATTGTTCTGGAAATATTGGAGGGAAGAAGAGAAGGGAGGATATAGCCACAATTGTATCAGCGTCGCGGACCTATGTCCAAGATAATCCCCCGCAACACTATTTTCAACCTCCACAATATCCTGTCCCATACTTTCCATATCCCGTTTTTAGCACACAACCAATTATCCCTCCTTCTTATCCACAATGACATGCACCAATTCCTTAAAATCATCCACCACCCTCACAAATTCATCATAATACCGCTAAAATTCCTTCACGTCCTAGACAACAATACAAGAAGGGAAATGGATTTAAGGATGAGTTCACCCCTATCGGAGAATCATATGCTAGCTTGTTTCAAAAATTAAGGACGTTGAATGTTTTGAGCCCTATTGAAAGAAAGATGTTTAATCCTCCCCCGAGAAATCTAGATTATTCTCAACACTACGACTATTGTTCTGATTCCCCAGGGCACAATATAGAGAGGTGTTGGTACTTGAAAAGGGCAATTCAAGATTTGATCAATACTCATCGAATTATAGTTGAAAGCCCAACTGGGCCAAACATCAATCAAAATCCACTGCCCAGGCATACTGACACAAACATGTTAGAAATGATGAATGGTTGCGAAGAAGTTGCAGTCCCATACAAGCCGATCCTTAAGGTTGGAACTGGCATGGAAAATTCGGTGAATGTTGTTGACTTGAAAAAAATGGNGGTTTTTAAGAGTTGAAGATGAAGACTTGGTGAGTCCTCATAGATTCGAGGGCAATAACCAACATGTTCCTTTTTTTTTATGTTTCTCTAGTATTTGCTTAAGTTTTGAGTGGGCTTAGTCCCAATGTTATATTCAGGTATTAGATGGTTTTGAGACATATTGTATAAAGTCTAGAAAGTCTTCCGCTTGCTATTTATTGAAAGTATCTTCGTGTGTGAAGAAAGTTTTTAATTTCTTATGGTTTTGGTGTCTATGCGATGAATGAATGCTAAGAGGCTTGTATTAGACCTCTTCGAGGTCGAGTACGCCGGTTACGACTAGGGGGTGCTCTCGGGTCGTGACACCTAATGTAGTTACAGTAAGTCAGTTGGAGAAGATTGCTGGGAGAATTTTTGAGGTAAACCGAATCACCTTTTCAGATAAGGAACTATCGGTGCAAGGCACGGGACATAACCAAGGCCTTCATATCACTGTAAAGTGTGAGCTTTCATATGTCACTCGAGTCCTAATTGATGGAGGATCTGGGTCAAATATTTATCCTTTGTCAACTCTACATAAATTGAATGTTAGTGCTAAAAGGGTACAACCCAACAACGTATATGTTAGAGCTTTTGATGGGTCAAAAACATATGTCATTGGTGAGATAGAGCTCGTACTAACAATAGGGCCTGTCGATTTCACTGTGAATTTTCAAGTGTTGAATATCAATGCATCCTATAATCTATTATTGGGGAGACCATGGGTGCATAGGGTTGGGGTAGTCCCCTCTACGTTGCATCAAATGATTAAGTTTGAATACGACCGGCAAGAAGTGATTATTTATGGTGAGGGAGATCTGTCAGTCTACAAAGATGTTTCCCTCCCTTTTGTCAAGGAAAATAATGAGAATGAGGCATTGGTTTATCAAGTTTTTAAGGTAGTGGTTGTTGAGCATATCTTCGAGGGAAATCTCATTTCAAAACCACAATTGCCCATGGCGTTCGTGATGATGGTAAATGAGATGCTGAAGCATGGGTTTGAACTGGGTAAAAGCTTGGGGATCTTCTTGCAAGGGAGAGCTTATCCAGTGAGTCCATGAAAGAGCCTTGGTACTTTTGGCTTAGGATACGAGCCCAGAGTCGAGGAAAAAATGAAGGCCAAGAAGCAGAAGAGAGATGTATGGTCACTTACCAAGCCTATACCACCCATATACAAATCTTTCATCAAATCCCGCACAACAGAATCTTCTGAGTCACCACTTCCAGAGCCAGTTCTGGAGGTTAACGAAGAACTGATCAACTATTTTCAAGATTTATTTGTCGAGGCTGATATGGTTGAACTTGGAGAAGGAACTAGTGACAGAGATGTGCTATTCATTAGTCCTGATGTCCAGCTAAACAATTGGGAGGCCACTCCTCTCCCCGTTAAGAATGAGTCTTGGTAGTTTGTCTTATTTTTCTTTCTGTCATCCAATTTATTCAAGGGTTGTAATTCAGATTTTGTCTTGTCGTTTTATTTCAAACTCTCTATTTTCCTTTTCAATAGGATGTAATGGTGTTTTTATTTCGGTCTAATATATTTATTTGTTTTCTTCTATACAGTTCTTTCTATGCTGATTCTAGTGATATGACATGCATACATAATTTTTTGCCAGATCTTAAAATCCAATCTAATCCTCGACCCAATCCTGAAATAATAAGTCAAGAAATCGAATATGATGAAGACGAAGTATTTGAAGAAGTAAGCAGGGATTTCAAACATTTTGAGAATAAATCAAACCCAAACATGAGTGAAACTGAGACAATAAATTTGGGGGATCATGAAAATATAAAGGAGACTAAGATAAGCGTACATGCTCGACATCAAAAGAAGGATATAATTCAGGCTCTGTTTGATTACAATGATGTTTTTGCGTCATCTTATGATGGCATGCCTAGATTAAGCACTGACATGGTGGTCCATAAGTTGCCGATTGATCCTAGGTTCCCTCCAGTAAAGCAAAAGTTGAGAAAGCTTAAAACTGATATGAGTGTAATAATTAAAGAGGAAATCACAAAACAACTTGAGTCCAAAGTCATTTGAGTCGCTCAATATCCTTCTTGGTTAGCCAACATCGTACCTGTCCCTAAGAAAGACGACAAAGTTTGAATATGTGTTGATTATCGTGGTTTGAACAAAGCAAGTCCAAAAGATGACTTTCCTTTGCCCAACATTCATATTTTGTTGGATAATTGTGCTAAACATGAGATTGCATCTTTTGTGGATTGCTATGCGGGTTACCATCAGATTGTTATGGATGATGAAGATGCAGAAAAAATGTCTTTTATCACTCCATGGGGTACATATTGTTATCAGGTTATGCCTTTTGGGTTAAAAAATGTGGGGGCAACGTATATGAGGGCAATGACAACTATGTTTCATGATATGATGCATAAAGAAATCGAAGTTTATGTGGATGATGTGATCATTAAATCAAAAAAGCAATCAAATCATGTGCAAGACTTAAGAAGATTCTTCGAAAGGTTCCGCATGTATAATCTCAAGCTTAATCCGACAAAATGTGTATTTGGAGTACCATCAGGAAAGCTTTTGGGTTTTATAGTCAATCAACGAGGTATCGATTTAGATCCTTCAAAAATAAAAGCCATTCAGGAATTACCACCTCCAAAAAACAAAACTGAGGTTATGAGCCTTCTAGGAAGGTTAAACTACATCAGTAGATTCATTTCTCAACTCACAACAACTTGTGAGCCCATTTTTAAGTTGTTAAAAAAGAATGCCACAGTCGAATGGACTGAAGAATGTCGAGAGGCTTTTGAAAGAATTAAGAATTACTTATCGAATCCTCCTGTGTTGGTTCCTCCCGAGCCGGGCAGACCATTGATATTATATATGTTAGTACTGGATAATTCTTTTGGCTGTGTATTGGGTCAGCATGATGGCACTGGGAAGAAAGAGTTATTACCCCAACAAGAAATTTACCGTTTATGAATCAAAGTACACCCTTCTTGAAAGAACGTGTTGTTCCCTAACTTGGGTAGCACATAAGTTGAAGCATTATATTTCATCTTATACTACTTATCTCATTTCTCGTATGGATCCGTTAAAATACATTTTTCAAAAGCTCATGCCTACGGGCAGGCTTGCGAAATGGAAAATATTACTCACAAAGTTTGATATTATCTATGTGACACGAACCGCAATGAAGGCTCAAGCATTGGCAGATCATTTGGCAGATAACCCTATTGATGATGAATATGAACCGCTTAAGACCTACTTTTTGGACAAAGAAGTTTCATGTATTGATGAAGGATCAAGGATGGAAGTTGTTCTTTGACAGTGCCTCTAACAAGAAGAGAGTTGGGATAAGAGCAATTCTTATGTATGAATCAGGAGAATATTTCCCTATAACACCCCAACTTAGATTCTATTGTACCAATAATATGTCAAAGTATGAGGCTTGCATCTTGGGTTTGAGGTTAGCTACTGACATGGGCATCCAAGAGTTGCTAGTGCTAGGAGACTCAGACTTACTAGTCCATGAAATTCAAGGAGAATGGGAGACTCGTGACCCAAAACTCATACCATATCAACATTGTTTACAAGACCTTTGTCAACGTTTTATGTCAATAAAGTTTAGACACATTCCTAGAGTTCATAATGAGATTGTTGATGCGTTGGCAACTTTATCTTCGATGCTCCGACATCCTGAAAAAGCTCATATCGACCCTTTGTACATACAGATTCGTGATCAGCATGCTTATTGCAACATGGGGGAGGAAGTATTTGACCGTAAACCTTGGTTCCATGATATTAAAACAAATCTTCAGTACGGAGAATGTCCTACTAATGCCACTAGTAATCAAAAAAGGACTATTCGGTGGCTAGCTAGCGCTTTTTGCTTAAGTGGAGGAATCTTGTACAAAAAGACTCCTGACTTGGGTCTTCTAAGATATGTAAATTCTAAAGAGGCCTCAACAATTATGATTGAAGTACACTCAGGAGTTTGTGGACCTCACATGAATGGATATGTTCTGGCAAAAAAGATACTTCGAGCAGGTTATTATTGGCTCACGATGGAGCGGGATTCCATACAATTTGTTTGTAAATGTCATGAATGTCAAATACACGGTGATTTGATACAGTCTCCTCCCTCCGAGTTGCATGTGATGTCTGCTCCATGGCCTTTCGTGGCATGGGGAATGGACGTGATTGGACCAATAGAACCAAAAGCATCGAATGGCCATAGGTTCATCCTAGTGGCCATTGATTTTTTTACAAAGTGGGTGGAAGCGGTAACTTTCAAGTCAGTGACCACGAAGGTCGTAGTGGATTTCATTCATTTCAACATCATCTGTCGATTCGATATTCCAAAAGTTAATTATTACCGATAATGCTGCAAATCACAACAGTCGTTTAATACAAGAGGTATGTCATCAATTTAAGATTGAAGATCGAAATTCAACTCCGTATCGCCCAAAAGCAAATGGGGTAGTAGAAGCTGCTAATAAAAATATAAAAAAGATGCTTCGTAAAATGATGCAAGGTTCTCGACAATGGCATGAAAAGTTGCCTTTTGTTTTGTTGGGTTATCGCACTACAGTTCGTACGTCAGTGAGTGCCACCCCCTATTCGCTAGTATATGGGACTGAGGCGTTATACCTGCAGAGGTTGAGATTTCATCCCTACGAATTGTTGTAGAGGCTGAAATTGATGATGATGAGTGGATCAAAACACGGTTGGAGCAATTAACTTTGATTGATGAGAAGTGATTGACATCAGTATGCTATGGACAATTGTATCAGAAAAGTATGGCATGAGCATACAATAAAAAGGTGCGTCCCAGACGTTTCGAAGAGGGTCAATTAGTATTGGGGCGCATTCTGCCACACCAGGCCGAAGTCAAAGGCAAATTTTCTCCAAATTGGAAAGGACCATTCATTGTAAAGAAGGTATTATCCAATGGTGCTCTTTACTTAGCAGATATAGAAGACAAAATGACAGAAATAGTCATCAATGTTAATGCTGTGAAAAAATATTATATATGATTTGATTTTTCGGTATTAGAAACCCTCATGTTTAGACTTGACATTTTGAAGGTTGATGTAATGGGAATTCTTGGTTATGTGTCTAAGTATTAAGTCACATATAGCTACCCTCATTGAGATCAAATTTACTTCTTTGGCCCTTCCACTTCCTTGGTCCTTCAAAAAAAAAAAATATATCCTGAACTACGTTTGACCTGATTCTTGTTTTGGCAAGATACGTAGGCAACCCTGGTGTTGGGGTTCGGTCCAACCAAATAAAAAAATCAAAATTCCACATTGCAAAAGACTGGGGCAAAAGTTGTTTCCTTTTATTTTTATTTTATTTCTTTCTATCCCGAAGCTAAAGCCAACCCCATCATTTAAAGTCGTATTAACGCTATCATTTCTTTCTTACCTTGTCAAAAAATTGTGTTTCAATCAAAGAAGGACCTTTGGATCAACCTTTGAAATGTCAAGAGTAAGTATCAACCTTTGAAATGTCAAGAGTAAGTATACTAAGGGTACGAACGAGGACACCATACTTCTTTTCATGAAAAAAAATAAAAAAAATGAGAGAGTCTTATTGGTGAAAACCCTAATTGGGCATCACGAGGCGAAGGTGAGTTGAGAGAAATAAAAAAGAGAGAGCTTGTTGGTGAAAACCCTAATGGGCACCATAAGGCGAATGTGAGTTGCAGGAGTCAAAATGAAAGAGTCTTAGTGGCAAAATCCCTCATGGACATTATAAGGCGAATAAGGGTTTGAAGCTGATTATGACTTCGTTAAAAGTTGAGGCCCCGCATAAAATTTGAGGATGGTTGGTGAATAATTGGATGGACAATTTGGGTAATCAATTCGAATTGCATGTCATGATCAGTAGAGTCGACTACCACACTTAGATAAGTTTTCTTTCTTCCTCTCTCTAAAAGAGATTCTTCTTTGAATCATTTTCTTCTATTCTTGTGTAGTATATATTTTTCGTCCATTTTGCATCACTTTGCTTCATATGTCCTTGAGTTGAGTCTGTGTTAAGAAGGCGAGAAAGGATTTCAAGAATNAACAAAACTGAGGTTATGAGCCTTCTAGGAAGGTTAAACTACATCAGTAGATTCATTTCTCAACTCACAACAACTTGTGAGCCCATTTTTAAGTTGTTAAAAAAGAATGCCACAGTCGAATGGACTGAAGAATGTCGAGAGGCTTTTGAAAGAATTAAGAATTACTTATCGAATCCTCCTGTGTTGGTTCCTCCCGAGTCGGGCAGACCATTGATATTATATATGTTAGTACTGGATAATTCGTTTGGCTGTGTATTGGGTCAGCATGATGGCACTGGGAAGAAAGAGCAAGCAATTTATTACCTCAGCAAGAAATTTACCGTTTATGAATCAAAGTACACCCTTCTTGAAAGAACGTGTTGTGCCCTAACTTGGGTAGCACATAAGTTGAAGCATTATCTTTCATCTTATACTACTTATCTCATTTCTCGTATGGATCCGTTAAAATACATTTTTCAAAAGCTCATGCCTACGGGCAGGCTTGCGAAATGGAAAATATTACTCACAAAGTTTGATATTATCTATGTGACACGAACCGCAATGAAGGCTCAAGCATTGGCAGATCATTTGGCAGATAACCCTATTGATGATGAATATGAACCGCTTAAGACCTACTTTTTGGACAAAGAAGTTTCATGTATTGATGAAGGATCAAGGATGGAAGTTGTTCTTTGACAGTGCCTCTAACAAGAAGAGAGTTGGGATAAGAGCAATTCTTATGTATGAATCAGGAGAATATTTCCCTATAACACCCCAACTTAGATTCTATTGTACCAATAATATGTCAAAGTATGATGCTTGTATCTTGGGTTTGAGGTTAGCTACTGACATGGGCATCCAAGAGTTGCTAGTGCTAGGAGACTCAGACTTACTAGTCCATGAAATTCAAGGAGAATGGGAGACTCGTGACCCAAAATTCATACCATATCAACATTGTTTACAAGACCTTTGTCGACGTTTTGTGTCAATAAAGTTTAGACACATTCCTAGAGTTCATAATGAGATTGTTGATGCGTTGGCAACTTTATCTTCAATGCTCCGACATCCTGAAAAAGCTCATATCAACCCTTTGTACATACAGATTCGTGATCAACATGCTTATTGCAACATGGGGGAGGAAGAATTTGACGGTAAACCTTGGTTCCATGATATTAAAACAGATTTTCAGTACGGAGAATGTCCTACTAACACCACTAGTAATCAAAAAAGGACTATTGGATAGCTAGCTAGCGGTTTTTGCTTAAGTGGAGGAATCTTGTACAAAAAGACTCCTGACTTGGGTCTTCTAAGATATGTAAATTCTAAAGAGGCCTCAACAATTATGATTGAAGTACACTCAGGAGTTTGTGGACCTCACATGAATGGATATGTTCTGGCAAAAAAGATACTTCGAGCAGGTTATTATTGGCTCACCATGGAGCGGGATTCCATACGATTTGTTTGTAAATGTCATGAATGTCAAATACACGGTGATTTGATACATTCTCCTCCCTCCGAGTTGCATACGATGTCTGCTCTATGGCCTTTCGTGGCATGGGGAATGGACGTGATTGGACCAATAGAACCAAAAGCATCGAATGGCCATAGGTTCATCCTAGTGGCCATTGATTATTTTACAAAGTAGGTGGAAGCGGTAACTTTCAAGTCAGTGACCAAGAAGGTCGTAATGGATTTCATTCATTTCAACATCATCTATCGATTCGGTATTCCAAAAGTAATTATTACCGATAATCCTGCAAATCACAACAGTTGTTTAATACAAGAGGTATGTCATCAATTTAAGATTGAACATCGAAATTCAACTCTGTATCGCCCAAAAGCAAATGGGGCTGCAGAAGCTGCTAACAAAAATATAAAAAAATGCTTCGTAAAATGGTGCAAGGTTCTCGACAATGGCATGAAAAGTTGCCTTTTGTTTTGTTGGGTTATCGCACTACAGTTCGTACGTCAGTGAGTGCCACCCCCTATTCGCTGGTATATGGGACTGAGGCAGTTATACCTGCAGAGGTTGAGATTTCATCCCTACGAATTGTTGTGGAGGCTGAAATTGATGATGATGAGTGGATCAAAACACGGTTGGAGCAATTAACTTTGATTGATGAGAAGTGATTGACACCAGTATGCCATGGACAATTGTATCAGAAAAGAATGGCACGAGCATACAATAAAAAGGTGCGTCCCAAACATTTCGAAGAGGGTCAATTAGTATTGAGGCGCATTCTGCCACACCAGGCCGAAGTCAAGGCAATTTTTCTCCAAATTGGAAATGACCATTCATTGTAAAGAAGGTATTATCCAATGGTGCTCTTTACTTAGCAGATATAGAAGACAAAATGACAGAAATAGTCATCAATGTTAATGCTGTGAAAAAATATTATATATGATTTGATTTTTCGGTATTAGAAACCCTCATGTTTAGACTTGACATTTTGAAGGTTGATGTAATGGGAATTCTTGGTTATGTGTCTAAGTATTAAGTCACATATAGCTACCCTCATTGAGATCAAATTTACTTCTTTGGCCCTTCCACTTCCTTGGTCCTTCAAAAAAAAAAAATATATCCTGAACTACGTTTGACCTGATTCTTGTTTTGGCAAGATACGTAGGCAACCCTGGTGTTGGGGTTCGGTCCAACCAAATAAAAAAATCAAAATTCCACATTGCAAAAGACTGGGGCAAAAGTTGTTTCCTTTTATTTTTATTTTATTTCTTTCTATCCCGAAGCTAAAGCCAACCCCATCATTTAAAGTCGTATTAACGCTATCATTTCTTTCTTACCTTGTCAAAAAATTGTGTTTCAATCAAAGAAGGACCTTTGGATCAACCTTTGAAATGTCAAGAGTAAGTATCAACCTTTGAAATGTCAAGAGTAAGTATACTAAGGGTACGAACGAGGACACCATACTTCTTTTCATGAAAAAAAATAAAAAAAATGAGAGAGTCTTACTGGTGAAAACCCTAATTGGGCATCACGAGGCGAAGGTGAGTTGAGAGAAATAAAAAAGAGAGAGCTTGTTGGTGAAAACCCTAATGGGCACCATAAGGCGAATGTGAGTTGCAGGAGTCAAAATGAAAGAGTCTTAGTGGCAAAATCCCTCATGGACATTATAAGGCGAATAAGGGTTTGAAGCTGATTATGACTTCGTTAAAAGTTGAGGCCCCGCATAAAATTTGAGGATGGTTGGTGAATAATTGGATGGACAATTTGGGTAATCAATTCGAATTGCATGTCATGATCAGTAGAGTCGACTACCACACTTAGATAAGTTTTCTTTCTTCCTCTCTCTAAAAGAGATTCTTCTTTGAATCATTTTCTTCTATTCTTGTGTAGTATATATTTTTTGTCCATTTTGCATCACTTTGCTTCATATGTCCTTGAGTTGAGTCTGTGTTAAGAAGGCGAGAAAGGATTTCAAGAATTGCTACCAATTCTGGATTTGTACAAGGCAAAGCATCAGGCAAAGGAATTATCATCTGTCAATAAGTTTCGAATTCAGAAGAAGTCCATGATTTAATGAAGGCTATACAACGAGTGTCGTGAAACAAATGCAGATATTGGATTTAAGTCCCTCAAAGTAAACAAATTTGGGTGAAAATGCACTCAATCAATAATGAGCATTGGCCGTTTGGAAATAAGTAGAACATGACAAGTACTTGAGCAATCCTTATCAAAAGGCAGAACCGCAAACCAACCACCACATTTTTAAACTCACAAATTTTCTTTGTTGAAGCAGGGGTACAAGTTATTTCAAGATCAAAGATCCGAAAAAAACCTAGATGTTCAATTCTGTCTACACAGAGCAAAATGACAACATTGCAATAAAGGTTTGTGGAACCCCATCACAAGAAACTTGGTCAGTATATATATCAAAATAACAATTACCTGAGAGATTGAATCAACTTTTCTTGAGTGTTCCACAAATAATTTAGATAACACTAAAAAAAAAAAATAATAATAATAATTAAAAAAATTAAATAAATAAATAAATATATATATATATATATATATGTATATATAATATGGTCCATACTAGGGCAAATGTTTTTTTTGTATTATTAGTCTACTGAACGTACTAGCAGGACCCTCATAAATAATGAGATTAGCAGGACCCTCCTGGATAATGGGATTAGCAGGACCCTCCTGGATAATGGGACTAGCAGGACCCAACTGGATAATGGGAGTAGCAGGACCCTCCCGGATAATGGGAGTAGCAGGACCCTCCCGGATAATGGGAGTAGCAGGATCCCCCCGGATAATGGGACTAGCAGGACCCCCCTGGATAATGGGAGTAGCAGGACCCCCCCTGGATAATGGGATTAGCAGGACCCCCCTGGATAATGGGACTAGCAGGACCTCCTGGATAATGGGACTAGCAGGACCCTCCCAAATAATGGGATTAGCAGGACCCTTCTGGATAATGGGACTAGACTAATATAATTTAACTTAACCGGTTCATCGTGAGGAATGGAGTTGGTGTAAACACACATAAGACCTCTGAGGAGTACATCGCAACAAAGCTCGAGTCGTTCAAAGCCTCAATTCATAGCTAAGCACCGTCTTTTATTTCTCTCACAAAATTTTCTTTGATATAAACTGGGGAAAATTTTTGTGTTATTTCTTTGTTTATTTTAATTTCAGGAATCCATTGATAGAATGGGGTCAATCCACATTTCAAGCTCATGATTTTAGATGGAAAAGAATCTAACTTTCAAGCTCAATTTCAATTGAAGAAGCATGAGCTCATTCTAAAAAAAACACAAGCAATATCCAAGTACGAGTAAGAGGAACTTACCCGGAGAAAGGTGTTTACCTTTGAACTAATTTGAGATGAAAATCAATATCTCATAACTCAAGAAGCATGAAGACTCAAGTCAATGTTCAAGAGAAGCTACATAGATAGGATCTTGTACTTGTATTTCCTTTAAATTTTTTGTCTATTATATTCATGTAACAATAGGAGTCGCGAACTGGAGCCTCGAGGGGACCTCACTTAACTTCCAACTCATCATTTCATCTCCTTGAACTACACGTGACCTGATTCCCTTATAACCCGGGATATGTAGGATGTCCAAAACTAGGACTCGGTCGCATATTTTTCTTTTCGAATAAGAGTCCGCTCAAAACTTGTCACGTTGTCTACTTCTTTGTCTGAAAACTCTTCGTGTTTCCAGTCAAAGAGGGCAAATTGTAGACACATAATTTTTGACTGAACTTAAAATTTTACACCATTTTTAGAGCTGAAATATTTTTATAAATATATATTAAATATTTTGACCTTTCTCTTATTTTATTAAGTTTATTTTAAAAGATTTGAAAACAACAAAAATAAAATCACATTTTAAGGTAAGTTTTATATTCAATTGTTTAAAAAAGAAATGAAGGAGTACAAAAAACCTATATTATTTTAAAATTAAGTTTTATAAATAACCTAGTATCATTTAATTGTTTTTTGACTTTTTCTTAGATTTTTATTAATTTAAAATAATTGATTGATATGTTATTATAATTTAATATTTATAGTTAATTATTATTCTTTTAAGAGTAGAATGAAACTAAAACTAAAAAAAAAAAAAAACCTAATTAATCTAACAAACCCTACACTCCCACTTCCACACAACTTCTCCCACACTCCCACTTCCACACAACTTCTCCCACACTCCCACTTCTTCACAACTCTCACACTCCCCACTTCACACGACCCCTGTAAAACCCACCACCCCACGCCTATATATACACACACTACAAAACAAAAAGGGACACACACACAGACGTACAAAACCAAAGAAAAATTCAGCAATAGAGTTTCGTCTGCACGCGCACACAACATATGTATTCGTCCTCTTATTATACTTATTTTTACTCACGAACAAAGGTTGAGTTTGAGGTTTTGCTTGTGGTTTTGGATTCGTGGCTCTTTAAAATTAATTCTCAACTATTAACTTGGGAAATCAGTAGATCACAGCAGTTTGTTTTTGGTGAAATTAATTTTCGCAAAGAGGTAACTTTCAATTCCCCCTTATAGTTGAAGATGAGTTTGAATAAATAATATAGTGTTATTCGTATTCTTTTGTCGTGGTTCTGTTTTTAGTTAGTTATGTAATTGTTTATGTTCATTTAATATAATTATTATTATTATTATTATTTTCGGAAAGTTATTCTGATGTTGTTATATTCCTCCGAATGAATTTTTTGAAGCATGGTTTATTTTATTTTTATTGTTTTGTGTCGAACAAATGTTACGTAATAATGATGGAAAACGGAGTATTTTTTTTTCTGCATGTGCAATAGTACTTCAAGTGGTTTAAGGTTTTATTGTTTACCATTTGCACATAGTTCATTAAAAAGATAATGATGGGAAAATTACCTATAATGTTTGAGAATAATAATAAAATTGATACATTAAGTGGTACTGAGATATCATTATTTGTGGGTATGCTTTCCAACTTGTATTTTTGTGTCCATTTTTACTATAATTTCTTTTGTTCCTTCGATTTTTTTTTTCTCTTTTGCTTGATTTAGATTTAGCTATAGGATAATATACATATATATAATAAGGATTAAGAAAATATAATAAATGGAAAGAATCATGTTCCTTGCTTAAATACGAAACTTCCATAAATACTTAACGTTTCGGTAAAACAAGTGTTTTAATTTATTAGTCTCCATTTTATTTTTATTTCTTTTTACCTTACTTGTGAAGCATAATAGTAGATTTAAGAATGTCACAGGAGAGTTTTCTAAATTAAATGACCACCAGTAAGCTTGTTTTTTTTAGCTTCTTTAATGAGATTTGTTTATTCTTATTTTGTTTATATTATTTATTCTTATTTTTAACAAAAAAAATAATGGCTAAAAAATAATAGTTGAGAATTGAATTTCATGTATCTTCTGATGAGGTTTTCAGCATGTTCTTTACTATTTTATTTATGTATTTATTATCTTATTTTTGGTTCTTTGCATACTTGATCACGATAAATTTGTTTTGCTTAAATTTTTGGTTTAAATTTAAAGATTTATGAACAAAGGTGATTCTCTGCATGAATTTGCAAATGACCGTATACAAATAAATATGTATATATATATATATATATATATATAAAGGAAGTAATAGATTACTTAAAAGCAAAAAAAAAAATTTAAAAGAAATGAAAACAAAACAAAAAACGTGTAGCTAAGAAATAAAAATAAAAAAGGGAAATTTTCTTTGAAATAACATTTGTCCCAATTGCTTTAGAATTTTTTTTTTCTAAAAAATAATAATAATAATCTTAAACATAAAATTTTATTTTCTATTTTAAATCTAAAAAAAATACACTCTTAAAAAAACTTGAACTCTAAAAATCTCTTTCCCACACAAATTCTAATTCCTAGAAACAAGATATCGATATATATGTTCTACCCATAATAACATTAAAAAACAAAAATACAAATACACAATGAAAAAGCAAAAAAAAAAAAAAAAAAAAAAAATACAGGAGTTTCAAGTTTTAAAATTCGTAAAGGTCCATTTTCTTAACTTTATTCTATTTTGTCTTGAGTAAATTTATGTCTTTGTACGTATTTTTATTAATGGGCAGTTATAAAATAAATCAAAGAAATAAGGATAAAAATAGTTTTTATTATTATTAAATAATACAATATCAAAAAATTAAGTCAAGCCATTTTAAAGTCAATAAAGCGACCGTGCTAGAACGACGGGACTCGAGGGGTGCCTAACACCTTCCCCTCGGTCAACAGAATTCCTTACCCGAATCTGTAATTCGCAGACCAATAAAAATAGAGTCAAATTTCCTTTTGATTAGGGATTTAAATAAGGTGACTTGGAACACCAAAACTCACTTTCAAGTGGCGACTCTGAATAATAAAACAACCCTTTCTCAAAATGTCACTTTAATTGGAAAAACTCTTTTCTTTTCTTTCAACATCATTAATTTTGAGGAAAAATAAGAGGTGTGACAGCTTATGAGTTAGAGTTGTCAATAGAACTAGCAGCAGTGCATCCAATATTTCACATTTCGTTGTTGAAGAAGTGTGTGGGTGATCCAGCATCTATTGTACCTTTAGAAAGTGTGACTATGAAGGATAGTCTCACTTATGAAGAGGTACCAATTGAGATTCTTGATCGTCAGGTTTGAAGGTTGAGAAACAAAGAAGTCACTTCAGTTAAGTTTTGTGGAGGAGTCAGTGCGTAGAGGGAGCTACTTGGAAGCAGAAGCAGTCATGAAGGCCAAGTATTATCATCTCTTTCCTTCCTATTCCATTTCAACTTGAGGTAATAGTTCCTCTTCAACATTTCAGTCATTAATGCGCAGATTCAGTCTTAGTATCATGTTCCTTCAGTTTGTACATGTATTTTCAACGCATTTGCATGTCCTTGGAACTTAGTTATGTCAGAAAGCAATTTCTAGTAAATAATAGTAGGGTTTGTAGCTCTTTCCCTCCCTATCCAATTAGTTTAGACTTCATTAGATGACGAATGTTCTCAAGGGGGAAATAATGTAACACCCAATATTTGAAAGCAGACCGAACCAGCAGAATTTCAGAAAATGCAGGTGCAACCCACAGTCCATCCTGGTGGTCTGTGGATGGCCACCTGAAGCCCTCACCAGAACCCATCATGTGAAGTCGATCGACAGGCTGACATGATGGATCGTCAACGGACTGACAGGACGGATCATAGATTAGTCCACGGATGGTTGATCAGTCCGTAGGTCGATACCCTCAAGACCCCCTAGAACCCATCCACTGAGGATGATCGACAGATTGACAGGATGGATCGTGGATTAGTCCATGTGATGTAATTCTCACAAGAGAAACTACAATATAATGCGGAAATCGAATGACAAGAAAGTAAGATAGATAGATAGATAGATAGATAGATAGATAGACACAAAAAGAGGAAACAAAAAGCAACCTAAGGGTATATTAAACCCAAAGACTTCAATTCGTTAATCCAACAAGAAGCACCTAACTCTTACGACGACCTCGAGGGAATCAATATCCCAAGTAACCGACATTTCTAAACAAGGTTCAACAAAAGCTTATACCACGCTTTCAAACACTCACACAAGGAGTTTCAGGTTTACAACCACAATATTCAAAATCAGTCTTCCTCTAAAATGAACCCCTAAAGGGCTATTTATAGTTTTAGGGGATTATTACATAGATGGGCCCAAAAGTGACCCGAACTGTCTATTGGGCGAGCTAAGTCGGGCTCGCCCAACCCACTTGGCGATCCGCTCATCCTCTTGGCGATGGATCCTGCGTGGCTCTTGCTTCTAGCCACGTTCTGGAACTTTGGGCAGTCTGGGGTCCATTGCCCAATCCATTTGGAGACTCACCCATTGGGTTGGCGAGGGATCCTGCACCTGGCCTGGTCTTGTAGCATTAGGCGATCTGTAGGTCATCGCCCAAGCCATTAGGCGATGCACCAACTGTCCTCCTGCTCGCCAAAGGGCAGTGTTGTCAAATGTTCCCCCTTCGTTTGCCTATGCGATCTTCCACACATATGACCTTTTGTTTGCCACCAATATAAGCCCAAGAGCCTTCATCCTTGTGAATAATCCATCAATATGTTGAAGTTCGTGAGTGGATGGCTTTGAGGAAATCTGGATTGCATCATTCTCCCTTTCTTGAAAAGGATTTGTCCTCGAATCCATACCTTGCAAAACCATAGGGGAAGCAAACAAGACCAAGATCCTCATGGCATGAGGGTTAGTGTTAGCAATAACAAGTTCATCACCATGCCAAGGATGCACAAATTTAACGTATAACCAAGCATCACAAATATCAACAAAGGGTTTGCAACCCATCAAAGTAATATATACTTGGCCAAGTAAGAAACATTGACAAAGGGGTAGAGCGAAGGAACCAATACACTTAAATAAATTCATATGTAAGCCCTCATTGGTTCCACATTTAAACAAGCACAAGGCCTCCCTTATGTCAAGTATATAAAATTGAGTCCTCGAATCCAAACCTTGTAAAACCATATAGATCACAAGCAAGAAGCTTATCCTCTTAGCATGAATGGTAGTACAAAGGTTAACGCTTAAAACCAATAACCGAGGAGACTCAAACTGAAGGAACAACCAAACATCCTCTGTTATGGCTATTACGCCACGGATGGAGAACAAGGACAATGGTTATTCTTCTCAACATCATGACAATACCACCTAAAAGATGATACTTCCACCTGTTCAAATACCTTCAAGTATCCACCGGGATCAAAAGGATAGAGGGCCCACATAACATCATACCAACAAGTGTAGACCTGAAGGATACCCTGATCCGCATGCAATGAACTTCTAATCCAATTAGGGATCTTATCATATGCAAAGAGATAGTAAAGGAAAGTACAAACTTCACCTTCTCTTGGCAAATATCTCCTACCCCCATGGGATGCATATTCAACAAGATCATGCTCAGGGTAAGAAATAAAAAAGGGGTCTAGGAAGCTATCCTTCCCCACACACAATGTAGGCTCTTCAAGTGGATGGTAAAACCTCAAGAAGAGCTTCCATGCATAGGTAAAGGAATTAACAATGTCAACCACCATATGCCTGCCATTTTGACCAAGCATTCCCACACAAATGCTACAATTCAGCTCACTACTGGGGTCAAATGGAAAGGCAAGCCATGTACTAGGATCAAATGCACATCCATTTATCAGGTTGGCACTCTTTCCTTCCAACAACATACTCCACTTAACAGCATGAGCATCATCATATGTAAACAAGTAATAGAGAAAGGTGTCTCGCAAATCAACCTCATCTAGAGTGTTTTTGTGTGTATGACTACCAATAGGCTCAAAAGCATTGGTCATACTATCAAAGAGTTAAACACACCAAGAAGAAGAAGTAATGGGAAAACACACACCACCTTCCTCCTCATCACATTCCTTCCCCACAAGAGTACTCTCATCTTCCAATAAGAGATTTCCATCTTTGGGAGGGAAAGCCTCACACCATAGTGGGTTACTATAACAAGTATAGTTATCAAGAACTATAGTGCTCTCAAGATTCACACGACTAGGTAAATCACTAGGAGTGATTTCATCTTCTTCAAATAGGATATTGTATTTAAAGAGGGAAGGATCCACCACTAGGGAGGAACTAAAACATGCAAGTTCACCCTCAAAAAGACACATATCATTTTTCGAAGCATTTACAAGCACATGATCTCTATGAGCAAAACAAGCAATTGGATCATCCACAAAAGACATGCTCAAAGAGTCACTCCTATTCAAATGATCAACATTATCATTATTACCACCAAATTGAGGTTTCTTAATCATATTACAAGAACCCTCAACCAGTGAACTACACTCGAAAACAGGTTGATCAACACAATCATTACAAAATAATGAGCCAACATTCAAAGCATAGGTGTCAACACAAGGTGGACACAAATCGATCTTACTAGAAGAATCAATCCAGTCATCAATAGGATCAACTAGTGTATCCACATTCTCAACAAGAACATTATCAACACATGGTAAAGAATCAGTAGGCTCACATAAAGACAAACTAACATTCATATTTTGTTCATTTGCAATGGTTAAAGTGCTAAGTTTAGCTATTGTACCTTCATGCCCACAAGAAAGATCTTCTTTATCATGGATGTTGGGACATTCCCTAAGTGCATTCATCATACCTTCGACTGTAGGCTCTTTGGCTGGAACTTGTGTTCCTCCATTTATCATACTTGTATCTACATAAGAATCCTTACAAAGGGAAGGATAAATAACAGGGTTAGGTTGAGATTGTGGCACCCAATTCGAAGGGATGTTCAACCTCTTCTCCATTCCCAATAGCTTACCCTCCCGGAGGTCATTCGCTCTTTTATGTTCATCATTCTCCAACTCACATCAGCAAATGCCTCTATTATGGATTCCCAGGTAACCTTCTCCTTAAATGGGAGGTCTCACTTCCGATTGCCATGGTACCTAACAATTAAGACAACTCAACAAAACAGCACACAACGTTAGCATTAGTAAAATGAACTCACAATCACTCGTGTTTGCACACCTTTGATTCCCTCTCAAATTAGCGCGGCAAATGTTGAAGATTGCTTACACTCGGTTGATCACAAGGTCTCAATTTCTACTCTTGGCCGGAATGGATTTTTGTTTCAAGAAGAACGGACGACTCAATTAAAGCTAACGGACTTGAATCAAGATGTAAACTACGAAGTAAAACAAATAAAAGCACGAAAACAAAAGCACTAACAAAGAAGTGAATTTCAAGAACCAATAGCCAACAAGTAGGTAATTACAAGTTGAAAATCAGTTTAAGAATCTTGATTACAAACTAGAATCAAAAGAAAGGAAACTAAGAATTAGAACCTGAGATGAAAGATGTCATAAAATGAGTTTCCCATCGCCAAATGGCCTATTTTCTTCGCCAAACGTGAAGTTCAGCTTGCCAACTTGAAGATTGACTGGCCAAACATGACAATCTGCCAAGGCAACACGGTGATCTGGGTGGAAGTTCGGCAATGCGCCGAGTGGATTCAACGACCAGGGCTTAGCTTGCAGAAATTTCCAGTATCTCCACCAAAATAAGGGCCAACTCGGCGACCTAGCTGCCCAAAGGGAGAGACGCCAAGTGGACTAGGCGAGCAAAGTAGGGGCTCACCCAATGTCCAGCGTTTTCTCTTGGAGACCTCCAAATTTTGGAATCTTGTGGTTCCCTACTGCCCTTGTCCTTTATTATTTACCCTTTTAGGTAAATTCCCTTTATACAAACACTTTTAAACTTTCTCTTTCTTCCCTTTTTGGAAGATTCCTTCTTCTTGAAGATTTGATTTTTCCTCAAGAACACTATGAACAAAATGAAGACCCAAAATTAAAACCCTATAGATTTTTAGCTCGAAATTTCACGAAATTTGAGATACAAGCTCTCTTTGATATAGGGAACAAACCCCAATAGTTTTTAGCACTCAATTCCTTTCCAAAACTTCAAGATTTCAAAACCCGCTTTGTCTTATTCAAAGCTTCTTCAACCAACAATGGTGAACTCTTTTATAGTGATCCAAACCCTTTCAAACCTCAGCCCTATACTCAAATAAGGTTAGGGAACACTAATCCAACCTTGAAAACTTCAAACAAAACACAAATCATCAAACCCATTTAAGAAATTTGCACAAAAACGTTTTGAACACTTTTTTCTGTAATGACCAAAGACTAGAATTCGTAGGAACGATTCTAAGCCTGGCTTTGATATAATGTGGAAATCGAAAGACAAGAAAGTAAGATAGATAGATAGATAGATAGATAGACACAAAAAGAGGAAACAAAGAGCAACCTAAGGGTATATTAAACCCAAAGACCTCAATTCGTTAATCTAACAAGAAGCACCTAACTCTTACGACAACCTCGAGGGAATCAATATCCCAAGCAACCGACGTTTCTAAACAAGGTTCAACAAAATCTTATACCAAGCTTTCAAACACTCACACAAGGAGTTTCAGGTTTATAACCACAATATTTAAAATCAGTCTTCCTCTAAAATGATCCACTAAAGGCCTATTTATAGTTTTAGGGTATTATTACATAGATGGGCCCAAAAGTGGCCCAAAATGTCCATTGGGTAAGCTAAGTCGGGCTCGCCCAACCCACTTGGCGATTCGCCCATCCTCTTGGCGATGGATCCTGCGTGGCTCTTGCTTCTAGCCACATTTTGGAACTTTGAGCAGTCTGGGCTCATCGCCCAATCCATTCGGTGACTCACCCATTAGATTGGCGAGGGATCATACACCTGGCCTGGTCCTATAGCATTAGGCGATCTGTCGGTCATTGCCAAAGCCATTGGACGATGCGCCAACTGTCCTCCTGCTCGCCAAAGGGCAGTGTTTTCAACTATTCCCCCTTCGTTTGCCCAAGCGATCTTCCACGCATGTGACACTTTGTTTGCCACTAATATAAGCCCAAGAGCCTCCATCCTTGTGAACAATCCATCAATACGTTGAAGTTCGTGAGTGGATGGCTTTGAGGCAATCTGGATTGCATCACCACGGACCGTCGATCAGTCTGTAGGTGGCTTTAGTAGATTTTAAGTTAGGGGCTGTTTGGTTTGTTCCTCATGCGTTGGACCCCTAAACTACGTCGGTTAACCTCTAAACTACGTGGTTTTGGCCAGTGTCTGCCTAGTAAAAAAATTAGATCTAACCTAATCAATTATTCACCAAAAAATTATCAAACTCAGAGTAAAATAGAGGAGAAAGTCGAGCAACCCTAGTTCAAGAACGCAACGAGTTTTCATCAGTTTCAGCCCTGAAATCAAAAGATCTCTCCGTGAATTTTGTCACCATGTATGTGGGATTTCACTAGTGGGTTCCTTTTACCCATTAGGTCCCTAGTTTTCAGTCAGAATCTTGATTCCCATAATATTATCTAGACCTAGGGTTTCCTAAATGTTAAAAATTGTTGGGTTTTAGTTGTTATAATGATCCAAATCAGATTATCATGATTTTTGTATCATTTTGTGTAGATTCTTTCATAAATTTAGAACCCCTAGCTATGTAGTTCTTTTAGTTCATGAATTACACATGCTAGGCCAGTGATTTTAGATATATATGCTTCAGTTTACGAATGTCACATTATCAGTCATAATTGTTGCATTATCATAGGTTGCATCTCAGTATTTGAGTTATCCAGTACTTCACATTTCAGTCATAAAATTGCTTATATGCATTATAATTGGGAGTAGCTTAATACCGAGTGGACTAGGGTTCATCGTACCCAAATAGTCCCAGAACTACGTGCCCCTGTAGGTTTATAAGTCCCCTATGTGGGTATTACATTTTAGTGATCATACCAATCATGCCTCTATACCTCTGGCAGGGTATATTGGTTCCTCTCGATGGGGCGTATACATTGGACTCCATATTTAACTCATGTGGTTTTATGTAGGTTATTAGTAGCTCCCTTACAGTCTGATATCATTGCATTGACCATGTTATCAGTTACAGTCAGATTTCAGTCTCAGCATGTTATAAACTTGGTCATTGCATCCAGTTAGTTCATGTTCAGTATTCTTAGTATAGTATCATGTTTATCTCTTATCATTGCTCAGATATATGCTTTGGTTCAGTTATGTTTATTGTTCAGATTTATTCTATCTTTCATGCTCAATACCTTTCAAGTACTGAAACATACTCTACGCTACATCTTCTCGTGATGTAGGTTCAGATTCTCATCTTCCAGATCACGCATAGATCGGTTCCTGATCTTCAGGTCAGCAGCATCAGTGGTGAGTCCTTATTCTCCGAGGTTGACAAACATGTTTTCCTTTGCTTTTAGTCTTAGTTTAAGTTTTGCTAGATTTAGCTGGGGAATGTCCCAGCACTTCTAGCCAGTTAGAGGCTACTTTCAGACATAGTTAGATTCAGCTTTAGCATTTGAGTTTGACTTTTCAGTTGTTGTTAAACTCTCAGTTTTTATAAATACCCAAATAGTTTATAGGTATTCCCCATCTTTTTAGTTTACATGACAATTTAGCTTACGCACAGTATTTCTTTACTTCAGTTTACTCTAGTATGCTTATGATGTGCCAGCAGGGTTAGCTTGGGGTCACTCATAATCCTAGGTCCCGTGTCCGCGTTCTGGGTGTAGCTTTGGGGCATGACATATTCAGCATTTTCAGCAGCTCTCTCAAGCTTCTTAAGCCATAGTTTCATCGACTGATCCTCAACTTGTTGTTTTTTAGCATCATGAATGAAAGCGTGTATCAAGGATACATTTTGTGTCAACATTTCAAGCACTTTATCACAGTTGACTTGACGTATCAAGGCGCTTCATCCAATACTAAGCATCCACAGTCGTTCAATAGTAATATAACCCAACTAGTGAGTTGGGGTCGAGTCCCAAAGGAGCGGTTTGTAACCGAGAATTAAGAGAAAAGCAAGAATGTTTTCAACTCAATTATAACTATAAACATTTACGGAGAAAAACATATCAAATTAAAGGGTGACACACGTGTCAATTATCAAAGGGAGTTTTGTAATCAATTATCAACTAAAATGACACCTAAAAATGAAAATGAAAATATGGAGACAAGATTCTTGGGATGTGATAGGAATATGGGCTAAAATAAACAATCGTGTAAATGTTATTGATAGTAAATCGTTGTAAATTGGTAACTAAGCTAGACTTTAGTGGGGGTAAATTTTCTCTCGAACAATTTACCCCTAATCAAATCGATTTCTCTCAAACAGCGATAAGCAGCAATGAACCACAACCTTCGCCTTAGTCCAGTCACTCTCTCGAGCTGAATGTGTGGGAGAGGGTTTAGGATTCACTCTCTTGAGCTGAACCCACGACAACCCAATAATCACAGACTATCGATTCAGTAGTTTTGTCAAAAACACAAAGATAAAATTATATTTGCAACTACAACCCCATTAAATTCAAACACGAGTAATGAACGAAATCACCTTTAAACAACAAAATAACTATCTATAAGCAATACCCAGCAATAAATTCAATCCATATTCACATATTCACACCCCAAGAATTGGGGTTTTAGCTAGACATAGTAAAGAGATAGAAATCGATACTGAAAAGTGTTACCATCAAATGGGTATGATAACTATTGTCTTTACACACGTCCAAGATGAAGAATCTTCAATACCCACTTCCAATTCCTTAGAAATGGAAACCTTCAAATCTTCAAAGCTAAGGAACAAAGTCTTCAAAACTCTAAGTTCTAAAAACTGTAAATAATGTTTGATACTGATAGCATCCAAAATCTAATTACTAAGCTAAGAATTTAAACAAGTATTTATAGTTGTCAAAAAAATGTGTTGCGAATCGGCACAGTTAGTCGAGATCACCGGTCCACTCGGTGATCCGCCCTTTGTTCTGGTTCATCGTCTTTTTGCATTGGCCTTCAATAAATTCAAGTTCTGTAATATTGGGTGATGGAATACTGCATCGGCGAGTCGTCGATTGCTCCTTTATCTCGTCGACTCGATTTTCTCCTTCATAGCTTGGCACATTGAAACATTAGGCGAGACCATAGCGATTTGATGACTCGCCTAATGGCTTAGGAGATCCTCAGGCAGCCTTTTCTTCTTTCTTTTCAGCTGCCTTGTCCCTTTCTACCGAATAGTGTCCATGTTTTGTCTGTAATTCCAAATACCTGAAATTCAAGGATTTTCATCAGTTATTGAGGCAAAATATGCATTTGAAGACACTAAATCCATTAAAATAAAGCCCTAAAAGAGTCCAAACAGTGGACTCATCAACACTCCCATCTTAAACTTTTGTTTGTCCTCAAATAAAACTCAAGTTCAGTAGTTAAAAAAGGATGTCTCAAACAGTGCTATACAAGACTCAATCATGAATTCATACAAAAAGACTTAACTTACTCGTGCAAGGATCAATTGTGCACTCAAAGATTCAAGTTGTGACTCACCATTACCAAACAATCTCAAGCTCACTATTCTTGCTTCAAAATGGAAGTTCAAGCTCAATAAAGGTATTCAAATGCCCTCACAAAAGGAATAATTCCATATTCACTCAATGGTTCAATCAATTAAAGTTCCGGAATCAAGATCAACACTCACTCACAAATATAAACACAATGCATAATTTCACCCATAGGTTTGCCCTTATTTTCCAATCGACTTTTGCTTCAACTAATTCAAGATCAAAAAGGTCTTTTCAAGGCTTGTAATGGAGCTGAGTGCAATGGTATGGTCATTTAGGCTTATAAGCTGAAATCCTCATGAAATGTGATGTGAAAAACACATTTTTTCCTTCTCTTTATCATTTTCATTCAAGCTCAAAAGTCACCTCTTATTCAACTTCCATAAATCATTTGAAACCCCATTTTCTTTGTATTTCCACAACCATATTTCACAACTTTTTTTATTCTTTTTCAATCTCTTTTTCTTTTTCGCTCTTTTTTTATGAGGGGTTTCATTTTTCTCAAAACATGGGCAAAAGGGACTTCTTTGCATTTTCTTGATTTACCTATTCTTTTCACCACACCTCTAACTTAGGCTTTTGGCCTAAGTTGGCTATTCACACAAACTACAAATCATGAGGATTATGGGTAATGGATCGATAAAAGGTCACGATGTTACCAAGTTTCTTTCAAGAAAAGGTTAAGGCTCAAAGGGTTCTCAAAAGAGGTTCACACACTCACAAGGTAAGCCACAAAAGAGGTATAATTTCAAATTGGTTCACACTCTTTCAAGTTGCCTAAGATCATCTCAAGAAATTGCATCACCTAGTCAACCGGACCAACAAGGCAAATT
>NC_064282.1:88866820-88884308 GCF_019186545.1 Solanum stenotomum
ATAGCTTGGCACATTGAAACATTAGGCGAGACCATAGCGATTTGATGACTCGCCTAATGGCTTAGGAGATCCTCAGGCAGCCTTTTCTTCTTTCTTTTCAGCTGCCTTGTCCCTTTCTACCGAATAGTGTCCATGTTTTGTCTGTAATTCCAAATACCTGAAATTCAAGGATTTTCATCAGTTATTGAGGCAAAATATGCATTTGAGGACACTAAATCCATCAAAATAAAGCCCTAAAAGAGTCCAAACCGTGGACTCATCAACACCCCCATCTTAAACTTTTGCTTGTCCTCAAATAAAACTCAAGTTCAGCAGTTAAAAAATGATGTCTCAAATAGTGCTATACAAGACTCAATCATGAATTCACACAAAAAGACTCAACTTACTCGTGCAAGGATCAATTGTGCACTCAAAGATTCAAGTTGTGACTCACCATTACCAAACAATCTCAAGCTCACTATTCTTGCTTCAAAATGGAAGTTCAAGCTCAACAAAGGTATTCAAATGCCCTCACAAAAGGAATAATTCCATATTCACTCAATGGTTCAATCAACTAAAGTTCTGGAATCAAGATCAACAATCACTCACAAATATAAACACAATGCATAATTTCACCCATAGGTTTGCCCTTATTTTCCAATCGACTTTTGCTTCAACTAATTCAAGATCAAAAAGCTCTTTTCAAGGCTTGTAATGGAGCTGAGTGCAATGGTATGGTCATTTAGGCTTATAGGCTGAAATCCTCATGAAATGTGATGTGAAAAACACCTTTTTTCCTTCTCTTTATCATTTTCATTCAAGCTCAAAAGTCACCTCTTATTCAACTTCCATAAATCATTTGAAACCCCATTTTCTTTGTATTTCCACAACTTTATTTCACAACTTTTTTTATTCATTTTCAATCTCTTTTTCTTTTTCTCTCTTTTTTTATGAGGGGTTCCATTTTTCTCAAAACATGGGCAAAAAGGACTTCTTTGCATTTTCTTAATTTACCTATTCTTTTAACCACACCTCCAACTTAGGCTTTTGGCCTAAGTTGGCTATTCACACAAACTACAAATCATGAGGATTATGGGTAATGGATCGATAAAAGGTCACGATGTTACCAAGTTTCTTTCAAGAAAAGGTTAAGGCTCAAAGGATTCTCAAAAGAGGTTCACACACTCACAAGGTAAGCCACAAAAGAGGTATAATTTCAAATTGGTTCACACTCTTTCAAGTTGCCTAAGATCATCTCAAGAAATTGCATCACCTAGTCAACCGGACCAACAAGGCAAATTCTAAGTGTCATCACACATGGTTTACGGTAAGCTCATCACACAAGGCATTGACACCAATGTCAAACAAGACTTCACAATTTCGCTAGTGTGCAATGTTCATCACAAGAGACTCAATTTGATACTTGGCTAGTCACAACGAGATGCAAGGAGTTCACATATTGTCTATGCAACTTCAATTGGCCTCGTCGTAGCCGCGCATTCATTTTTGTTCGATTATGAGCACTATTCGAGTCATCGGTATTGATTAAAACTGGTACTCAAATTTGCAAGAGAAGAGTCATATTCAACACATACAAAAGGTGGAATTTTTTTTTGGAAGGGTCACAGATCATTTACAATTAAAAGCAAGGAGCCACAAGCTCAAGCATCCACAAAAGCAGTACAAAAACACAATGTTTAGCTAAAAGCCCAAATATAAACAAAACAAGAGTTACGAATGTCACACAAAAGGTGAGCCTCACCCCACCACAAATAAAAGTATTTGTCCTCAAATGCAAACAAGATTATCCAAAAGTCAAAAGAAATAAAGACAGAGACGGAGGTAAAGAGGGGATCCTATCTACGCAGTCGCTTCATCTGTCTTGGCATCAGTGCCCGGTGCATCAGTCTGGACTTGGGCCTTAGTACCCGAGGTTCCTTCAAAAGGAACAATAGCACCAAACTCACCAGGAGTTGCTACAAATGTGTCCGCCAAAAATTTCCAAACAACTGTATAAAGTCCTCAGGCCCATGATGAAATAGATGGGTCTCGAGGATTAGTCTTTTTGTCAAAAATGGGACTTTTACCCTTGCCTTTGTTTCCAGGTGAAGGTTTTTGCTTTCCCTCCTAAGGAGGCTTTGATCTCCCTTCATTTATTTGGAAATTACATGCTCTTATCTCTCGGGGTGGCACGATTCTCCCAGCAACTTTTGGTCTAGCCATATCTGCAAAGCATTGAGACAAAGTTAGGAAATATTCGAATAAAAGCATAGAAAATCAGTTTTAAAGTTATGGCAATTTGGTGAAGGGAATGGTCATTCGACGAATCTCCAACAGCTTTTGGCTAGCAAGAATTAGCTCGCGGAGAGTTACAATGCAAAAGGGTTCAGGGGTGTAGACAAAGGGCGATCAAGAAGACTTTCGGCGAGTCGCCGAATGCATTTGGCGACCTCAGGCTTCTCGCCAAAATTTACAGAACCAGTCATCAAATAAATCATGAAATTAAAGGCAAGATAGGGACATTAAGCGAACCGCCGAGTGGTTCCGCGAGCTGGACTCAGCTCGCCAAATGACCCAACGTGCCTATTTTCAACCCATCTTCTCGAATACAACCCCGCAACCCCCGAAAACAAAATCAAAATATGCACAACTCAAATTCAAATGAGACCCATAACGAGCAAATGACATAAATGGTCCCTAAACTATCCTAGTAGATTTAAAATAGTCCCTTAACTATACAGTTGACGGATATGGTCCTTTAACTATTCACCTTTTTGTCAAATTTGGTTTCCATCCACTTTTTATGAATAACGTCAACAAACGTCGTTCAGTACACACTCTCTCTCAATTTGGAGCTATTTTTGTGCAGTTTGGTAACGTTTTTGGAGCTGTGTTTTGTGCAGTTTGGTGCTGATTTTTGGTGGTTGGTGCTGCTGTTTGTGCAGCAGTTTGGTAACCTTTTTGGAGCTGTATGTGCAGCAGTTTGGTGACGTTTTGGGAGCTATTTTTTTTTTGGTTTTCTGGTGCTGCAATTCGATCAAAGTTTGATAGCTGCTATTTTTTGTTGTAGTTTAAGTTATTTTCTGCACAACAATTGTTGAAAACAGAGCACTATAGTTCAATTTAGTTGCTGATTTTTGAATTTTTCTGCAATTTTATGCAATTTCATTGATGTAATGACCGATTATTAACATGAAAATAGAATCGTATTTTTGCTCACAATATTTTTTCAATTGTGTTCGCTACTTTGCATTTTTCTTTAACTCGCATGAAATAACGACCAACGACTTAATTGCAATAAGACAACAAAAAAAAGAATTGAAAAAAAAAAGTGAGGAAATAGTGAGATAATGGACAAAAGAAATGACGAAAAAGAAAGTCAATACAGATTGACTTAACAGATTAACGGTGTTAACTAACAGTTTTTTTAAAAAGTGGATGGAAACCAAACTTGACAAAAGGGTGTATAGTTAAAGGACCATATCTGTCAACTGTATAGTTAAAGGACCATTTTAGACCTACTAGAATAGTTTAGGGACCATTTATGTCATTTGCTCACTCATAACACCCATTGCCCTGGGATACTCAGACTTCTCCCGGTTTTTCCAAATTTGGCTAATTGACGACATTTTCCCTTAGAATGATGTCACCTGCTCTATCATTAGGAAAATTACGTCGTTTGGCACAAATACGGGCTACTTAGACTTCACCCAACTAAACTAGACAACATGCAAGTATAACCCCACAAAATTTAAATCATTTCAACGCACAAGAATACGCAATTTCAACAATCAAAACAATACAGGCAAGATTATCAGCTTAAAATAGGCATTCAAACATACTAATCCTATCAGAAAGGCCCAGCACACAACAATCAAGATAATAATGTTGCAAATGAGTACAGTTTCGATAAAAATGAACTCGGGGTTTGGAAAACCAACCTTTTATGCCGATTTAGATAAGATTGAAATGCTAGGCAGTAATGTAATCCAACTCCAAGCACCAATCAACAGCTAAAGTACTTCTCGAGATGTGACAATATATAAACCAAGGTGTAGGTGTGAGTTTGTGAAGATTTAAGGAGTGGGAAAGTGAAGGAGTTTGAAAAATATAACCTTTTGGCCTTAAAAACTGTCCAGTGTTCGCCCGTTCGGCGACATTAGTCTTACTCGCCGATTCACTCGGTGAAGCTCCGAGTCGACACTTACCTTGCTGAATTTTACAGGACTTCCAGTTGATTTGGAGATCCAAATGGCGGACTATATCGGGGTTGCCAACTAGGTCGGTGACTCACCAATAATTTCCTGGTTTTCGCCGAAAGTTACAGACTCCAAGTGAAATTTGTCTTGAGTCCAATAGTGGTCTGAGTCGAGGTCGGGGACCCTTTCGGTGATGCACCGACTGGACCTTTTTCTCGTAAATTTCCCTTATTCCGAACATTTTGCACATGTTAACCTGCACAACTAACACACCATTATTCTAAACAAAGAAAGGTAAACAAATAAGAAAACTTGGGTTGCCTCCCAAGCAGCGCCTTAGTTAACGTCGCCACACGATGCAAATCCACCTTCAAACCTCATTCTTGGGGTTAGCCATAGTATCACTAGGCAAAACCCCATGCTGTCTCAGGTTGAGATGAGACGATAAATGACCCATTTGGGTCTCCAACTCCTTGATCGACACAGAATGGGAGGTGACGGTCTGGCTAAGGGTAGACACATCTTCTTTCATTTCTTTTAAAATTTTGTCTGACCCTTCAACTTTGTTGAGGATACAAGAGAGCATATCCTCAGACCTACCACCTTCTGAATCCTTTGGCTTTTGGCGCTCATGGGGAGGTACATATGTATCCTTCTCCCCATCCTTCCAATTTGGATTACGCTCCCTCCATTCACGATCTCGATCTTTCCAACCTTCATCCCTAGCCCAACATTGGTTACCACCCTACCTCGAGTAGTTTGAACGGTAGGCACCGTGTTGGTTGGCTAGGAAATTTACCTCTTCATTATACAATGCTTCAAACTTAGACTCATTCGGATTAGCACACCCAACACCCACGACATTGACACTCCGAGCACCAGCTCCCATGACATGTTTAGACAAAATATCAAGTTGTGTCATGTTTTGGTCCCTCTCTTGGTCCTTCTCCATTTGTTCCTTAGTCAGCTTGAACGTGAGAGGGGAGACCTGGTCTTCACGAGTATACCACGACCTGTTTATGGTAGTCATACCATCTAAGAGCTAAGCCGCTATCTCATAAGGTTGTTGCATCAAACCTCCCAGAGAAAGTTGGTCAGCAACACCCTTATTTATTGAGTCAAGACTCCGGTAAAAATACTGCAACAACACGTTATCAGGCAAGCCATGGGTTGGGCATTAAAGCACCAACTTTTTGAATCGCAGCCAAGTTTCGTGTATTGGCTCACCTTCTAAACGCTTAAAGCTCTGAATGCTATCCCGAAGAGTCATCATCTTCGAAGGAGGGAAAACTCGCACTTGAAATGCGGTAACCAACTCCTCCCACAAAGTGATTGATTTACGTGGCAATTCAGCCAGCCACTTGCACGCCTCTCCCATCAAAGAGAACGAGAACAACCTCAACCAGACCGACTCTTGGGAGATGTTCTTAAAGGAGAACGGTCTGCATACATCTACGAAGTTTCTAATAAGCTCATGAGGGTCTTCATGAGCCACTGAAAAGCCCCTTTAGTTGCAAGAGTTGTAACATAGTACTCGTGATCTGAAATACCGCATTCCCTTCGGCCAGAGGCAAGCAAATGACACCAATACCGCCCATGAGATGGGGGTCATTAGCATGAGGCTCGTTGACATCGTTGAGATTTTCGATGTCGTCTTGATGGCCTACTTGGTAGCCATTGTTGCCACGCTCATACTTCCTGTTTTCATTACAAACAAGCAAAACAAAACTGAAAATAAAGTAAGTAGAACTACAATTAACAAGAGCAAAATTCAACTTAACCAAAAATCTCAATTAACACCACTCCCCGGCAACGATGTCATTTTGACTTGAGTAATATAACTCAACTAGTGAGTTGGGGTCGAGTCCCAAGGGAGCAGTTTGTAACCGAGAATTAAGAGAAAAGCATGAATGTGTTCAAGTCAATTATAGCTATAAACATTTACGGAGAAAAACATATCAAATTAAAGGGTGACACAAATGTGAATTATCAAAGGGGTTTTATAATCAATTATCAACTAAAATGACAACTAAAATTGAAAGTGCAAATATGGAGACGGGATTCTTGGGATGTGATAGGAATGGACTAAAATAAGCAATCGGGTAAATGTTATTAATAGTAAATCGCTGTAAATTGGTAACTAAGCTAGACTTTAGTGGGGGTAAATTCTCTCTCGAACAATTTACCCCGAATCAAATCAGTTTCTCTCGATCAACGATTATCGGCAATGAACCATAGCCTTTGCCTTAGTCCATTCACTCTCTCGAGCTAAATGTGTAGGAGTGGGTTTATGATTCACTCTCTCAAGCTGAACCCACGACAACCCAATAACCATAGACTATCGATTCAGTAGTTTTGGTCTTAAAACATCTCTCTCAAGCAAGTCAAAAATACGAAGATAAAATTGTATTTGCAATTACAACCCCATTAAATTCAAACACAACTACTGAACAAAATCACCTTTAAACAGCAAAATAACTATCTATAAGCAATACCCAGCAGTAAATTCAACCTATATTCACACCCCAAAAATTGGGGTTTTAGCTAGACATAGTAAAGAGATAGAAATCGATACCGAAAAATGTTTCCATCAAATGGGTACGATAAATATTGTTTTTACACACGTTCAAGATGAAGAATCTTCAATACCCACTTCCAATTGCTTAGAAATGGAAACCTTCAATTCTTCAAAGCTAAGGAACAAAGTCTTCAAAGCTCTAAGTTCTAAAAACTGAAAATAATGTTTGATACTGATAGCATCCAAAATCTGATTACTAAACTAAGAATTTAAACAAGTATTTATAGTTGTCAAAAAAATGTGTTGCGAAGGACCTCTCGACACAGTTAATCGAGATCGTCGATCAACTCGGCAATCCGCCCTTTGGTCTGGTTCATCGCCTTTTTGCATTGGCCTTCAGTAAATTCAAGTTTTGTAACGTTGGGTGATGGAATACTGCATCGCGGAATCGTTCGGCGACTCGCCGACTGCTCCTCTATCTCGCCGACTCAATTTTCTCCTTCATAGCTTGGCACACTGGAACATTAGGCGAGACCATAGCCATTCGACAACTCGCCTAATGGCTTAGGCGATCCTTAGGCCGTCTTTTCTTTTTTCTTTTCAGCTGCCTTGTTAATTTCTGCCCAATAGTGTCCATGTTTTATATCTAATTCCAAATACCTGAAACTCAAGGATTTTCATCAGTTATTGAGACAAAATATGCATTTGAGGACACTAAATCCATCAAAATAAAACCCTAAAAAAGTCCAAACCGTGGACTCATCAACAGTCCCCTGAGCTACTGAGCTCCTTAATAGTGAGAGAAAGCAGCTTTTCAAACAAAACTTGAACAGTAGCACCAATTACAGGATCGGGCATTGTCGCGTTTGCTCCTTCACAAAATCTTCTTCTCAAAAAGTTTTATTTTGCTTAAAGAAAAAGATAATTCATACACAATGAATTTGAACAAAGATAATAATTCATACACACAATAATTTGAATAGAGAATCACATTTGGTAGGCCATTGTTGCAGATGAGCCAGAAAAAGCAAGATAATAATAATTCAAATAGTTAATCCAATGGCATAAATATCTCTCCAACATAAACATGGAATCCTATGTCTTTAATTTGTATAACTCTTTCAAAAGAAGAAGTAATCACGTGTTTCGAATTTGAGTACAAGTAATAATTTTTATAGCAATAAAGTCACTCAACTTATAAAAACAACCTACAAAGTCACCTAACTATTTTCCTCGTCTTCTTCTTCAAATCTGTCATATGATTTTGCTTTATCATTCACATCGTAGTTGCCTTGGAATAACTCCCCAATTACTTTACCATCCCAACGGTATGGCCTACCATGTGTCTTCTTTTTGTTTTTGTTGCTTCCAATTATTTGATGCCTAGTGAGACATCCCAATTCCTATCCCCTTTATCAAAGCATACGTCCAAGTCTAGGGTTGTTCATGGTTATGGTTAAAAAAATAAATCAAACCGCAATCCAAACCAAACCTATTAAAAAAACCGATATTTGATTTGGTTAGGTTTGGTTTTAAATTTTGAAAACCGATACTATTTGATTTGGTTATGGTTTTACTAAAAAAACAACCGCAAAAATAACCAAATCAACAGATAAATTAGATATATAAATACTATAATTATTTATATATTATTCATAAATAAAATATAAATATTTTGTTAAATTTTAATTAACTTAAGTCTTTAACTTTATAATTTTCTCAAGCCTAACACTTCAGCCCAACTATAACAACCCTAAGTTCAAGTCCACCAAAATCCATTTTAGTCTTTACCTACCCTACTTCACATAAAATAGTCACCACTTCTCTTAATTGAATCACTTTGTTCATGTAATGATAACTCTAGTATTGCTTAATTGCTTAATTGAACTGACAATTGCTTTTCTGTGGATTGTTCATGTACTAGGTGCTTGTGTATATCAAGATATGTACCTCCTCAAAAAAATTACTCTTTCAAACCGAATAAACCAGAAAAACCGAACCAAACCGACAATAACCAAACCGACGGTTATTTTTTTCGTTTGGTTTGGTTTGGTTTTAGAAATTTCAAAAATCGACTAGCTAGATTGGTTTGGTTGTAATTTTAATCAATAACCAATCCAAACCGAACCACGAACACCCCTACGTCCAACATATTATCTTCCTTATCCTCATAAAAAATCATCGCCCATATCAATAGCATAAGCATTAATAGGACTAAATCATGATGCTAAAGCCTTTGATTCATTCTTCTTTGCCATCTCACTTTTAGGCACAAATTCTAGAGCTTGTGGACTTTATTTGTCATTCAAAAGAGGAGGTGAAACATGCTCTTTTCATCAACCAAATCATCCCACCTAGGAGCATTCCCAAGACCTAACTATTATTATTTGACTCAAAAAATAAAAAAAATCATTGTTTTATGGCTTGTGGGTATGAGAATTTGCAGGATTAATGAGTTCAAATTAATTTTTGGGTACATGACTTGGACATTACTGCTCACTATGCTTAACAATATATCTAAAAAAATATCAACTTTTCCTTTTAATGTAAATGGCACTAGGTAAGTCATATGTGACAGATTCGGTTCGACTCAGAACGCATTGAGGGGTGATTTGTATGGATAACCACCCTCTAAACCACGTATATGTATGCATTTATATGTTAGTTGTGTTTTAAGACAAAAACATTATTTTCATGTGACGATAATACTCTTTATTCTTCTTTTTTTCGAGTAATTATTCTTCTTTTAAATTTATATTTTCAATCGTGCTTTTGATAATTTTGGTTGGAAAATTTTACTCTTCAACAAAAAAGTAGATTGTATTTTGGAGAGTGTTTGTTAAGAATATATAATAGTCAACTGATAATGTTTTTGTATACTTTTTTAGTGTTAAAAATTGATAATAATCTCGCATTAGGTCTAGGCATCAAGTTGATGGAGCCTAATTCAAATACTCTTTTAATATACCTTTTTGTCTGTTTTGTGTAGAGTATTAAAAAAGGTTAAATTTATACAAACTGATTAGGTAAAAGAATATAATAATTATTAGTAGTAGTATTGCTTGAATTCAGTTGCAATTAAATCATGTAAATTTATACTTTAAATGAGAGCTCAATTTGACTTTGTGAGTGCCTTTTTCAGTATCACAAAACTCATAATTGAATTGTTGAGCATCAAACGCAGCAACCTTTGCATTCAATTCATTGCTTAAGTTCTGAGTATGCAAGAAAAACATATTAACATCTTGAAAGTGCTTCATTTTTCTATCTATAAGGTGTGACATCACATATATGATTCTCCTACGGCGCTCTTCAGATTCATCTATTAATTTCCTGTAAGATTTCATACTATCAAAGGAACAAAGATTATTAGCATCATCATGAGAGGGCTTTGGAGTAGGGTAGCAACACACGGTGCAACCGACCCACAACCCCCTACAAAATTCACAGGATAGAGATGGTGCACACAATTCTCCCTCGAGAATATAATTACATTGTTGCCAAATATGAGCTCCTATGTAATAAGGACAAGGTCTTACCACTTGTGAATAATTCTCATTCCCACTCATTCCATGAAAAGCAATAATTAGTAGAAAAAAAATCTGTATCAAAATAAATAAACAAATAAAAATAAAAAGTATAACCTAGAAGAATAGTTAATTTCTAAGTCCCCGACAGCGGTGCCAAAAACTTGTTGCTTCCAATTGCACACGCAAGTGTACGCGGTCGCACAAGTAATATAGTGGCTCTTAAAAGAACCGAATTAACAAACCCAGAAACTATATTATATTAATTCTAATTATTTATTTAAGGGGAGTATTTCAAGAGATGAATATATTAACTAAACTAAAAATAAAGATAAAATAACTAAAAAACAATTAACTAAGAAAAGATAGATGTTTACACAATCAATGAATGAATCGATCTAGGATTATAATTTAACTAACAATCATGTGTAGCATCAATTTCATCAACTTATTTGATTATCTAGTTATTGATTCACAGGGTTAAATGTATGATCATGGTCTCCCGACCTCTAATCGCCTATGATAAATGACAACCTAACTACATAGTTGAGCGGGGATAGGTTGGACCAAGTACCAAGCATTACGATTTCTTCATGTATAGTGACCAAGCATGGTTTCTAGGTATATCCCTATCCTAGATACAAATTAACCCTAATTATTAAGAGAAAATCATGCTCCTTATATTCCACGTTCTATCCTCTTATTCCTCTCCCGAGTTCAATTTGGACAATATGTTTATTTCAATGGTGATCAAGCATCAAAATAGTAATCACAAGAATATAAGAACAACTAATATGATAAGCAAATCATGCCGAATTGAAATCACTAAACAATCATATTGTAAGTAAATATAATCCAAGAACGAGAAGTTTAACTCATCATAGACATAGAGCAATACAACCCATTACTCAAAGAAAATATATAAAATAAATAAAAGAGAAAGAAAAGAAAAAATCCTAAATCAAAAGTTAGTTTTTACATGCATCCTCCTTTCTAATAATTATTCTTATGGACTATTTATAGATGTAGGAAACTCTGACTAAAATAATTGAGTCCAAAATAAATTGGGAACCCAAAACCTTGACGGAATTGGATTCCACATGAAACTGCGCTTCGTCTGCCGCCTTCAATCAGGAGTGCCTTCACATGATGCCACGTGGCAGCAACAACAACTAATATCACGCTTTCTTCGCTTGCATTCTGCAACTTTCTAACATATATGAAATATTATTATTATATTAAAGTTAATTCATTAAGCTGTCTACTTGATTTCCTTCTTCAATCTTCCATCTTCAATTCTTTTTAGCTTCAAAATTCTTCATTTTCCATCAATTAAATCCTACAAATAAAATACACTATTAAGCACAATTCATAAAATCAATGCTCAAAAACGAAAAATATAAATAATAAATGTAAGGCAAATAATGATTAAAAATATGTATTTTGGCCTCATATTATTGTATCTTTGGCAAAAGAGGTGAGTAATTTTTTGTCAAGAAATTGCAATCATTTCTCTCATATGACCCATTTTTCTATGCCACAAATTTGTAGAAATCTCTTCATGAGCCGCATTTAATTCACCTTGGCATATTTCTACATTTGTCCTGTATAATGTGCCACGAGCAACTCCTTTTGCAATCACCAATTTCTCTTTAGTGAGTCTCCTTTTTTATTTGCAAAGTAGTTCTCGTATTCATCTCGGTCCAAAGAAACTCTCGAGATCAAGTTCATCCGCATATTAGGTACGTGGCGCAGATCTTTCAAAACCAATGTGCATCCGACGTTTGTCTTTATGCAAATGTCTTTGATCCCCGTTATTTTTTAGTAACTAGTGATACCCATTTTCACATTGCCAAAATTACCTACTACATATTTGTATAAAAAGATTTCTTACCAATGTGGCATGATATGATGTTGCTGTGTCGACCACCCATTTCGACTCTACACCTGTCATGTGCATTCATTCTTTTTCTTCGTTTATGAAGAGAATAACACTATCATTATCTTGCACCATGATAGCTCTGTTGTCATCATTCTTCTAGCCACTGATTTCTCCTTTACCCCTTTTTAGATTAAGACAATATCTTCCAAAGTAACTTGATTGATCGCAATTATAGTAATTTCTGGCTTTTGATTTTGATCAAACCTTGGACTTTCCACGTGCTCTGGATATACCGTAGCTGTTTGAACTCCTTTGGTAACTCCTACCTCTACTTTCTGTGATAAGAGCATGTTAATGGTTTTCAAGATTTTTCTTATCTTCTCATTAAGTAGTAAAAGTCGATGTGACATCATTAAGCACAATAGAGTCCTTACCATATAATATGGTTGTTGCCAAATTATCGTAGGAAGATGGAAAAGAGTTTAGGACTATGGCTTTAACTTCCTCCACATTTTTTACTCCGAGATTTGCTAGATGCGTGATTAGTATAGTACAGTAGGCCACAAAAAAATTATGTAAATGAGTAGAACCTGTGCTCTGATACCAATTATTGGGAATAAACCCACCATATAAATAATATTTGTGTTAATAAAAATAATAAAAACGGAACACAACAACACGTTTAATCAACAAGAATAAAAAGAGTAATAATAACACCAAAATTTTACGTGGTGACCCTCCTGAATAAGGGACAAATAACAGTTTGAGAGAAGCAACTGATATCACTATTGTAATGATTCTTTGCACTTGTAGATCTGAGTAAAAACTCCAAAAACAACTACACCCTCAAAAGAAATAACCTTCTTTTGATTTTCTTACCTCACTACAATATCGCTCACACTTTCTATTTTTTCTCACAATTATTTCCCTTTATGATATATCAATCTTCTTTTCTCTCCTTTGTTTTTGATGTATTTGAGAATGAAAATTGACCCTCCCTTTTTACAAAGGACAAATGCAGTAGCCTCCAAATATGCTATAGAAAAAAATATTTTTTTTCTTCTTCACGGGTTACCAAAATTTGACTTTAAGGAAAGATGAAAAAATCAGCCAAATAAATTGACACACATATATTTAATTTCTTCTAAATATTGTCAACCTTTGAAATTGTGAGATTTATTAAAGTTTGGCACATGAGAATGGACTCCACAAATGAGAAAAGACAAAAAAAATTAATGAAGACAACCTTTAAAAAGACAATATGAAGCTATTTCTCAAAATTAAATTTTATTTTTATTCCATGTTAACGATCTAATTAGACCGTGCTCTGATACCACTTTTTAGAAAACTTTAAAAAATTCAGCCAAGATTACAAGTAATTACTAGACATAGATATTAATCTAGAAGAATGGTAGGAACACTAACCTTGTTCCATTGCAATAACTTGATTGTAGAAGACAATAACTTGATTAATGAACTTGGTCGTTCAAAATGATGAACTTGATCTTTTAAAACCATAAATATTACTTTCTGAGTGTTCTTTTTTGAGATAGAGAGAAAAAGACGAAGTATTTCTTTTGGTTCAAAGACCAAATCCTTTTAAAAGATTTTGAAGTGGCCTTTTCAGGAAAGGTACATTTTCAGGTTTAAATAATACTTTTTCAATAAGTTTCTATCAGACTTAAGAAAAGGTCAATGAGTTTCAAGCTATCTAAAATAAACCTATATTAATAGATATTAATTTTAAGGCCCCAAACTTTAATATTTTATTAGATTATACAATTGACTACTTTAATGATAGCATATCAATGTATAATATACTAGCAAACATTTTCGCGCTTCGCGCAATTATAAAACTATTTATAAATTTAAAAATAAATTTATTTAAATATAATCAAGATAATAACATTTTTCCATGCATATCCTTACAAAATCTATAATATACATTAAATTTTTTCTTTCTAATAAAATAAAGTAAGCATGAAATGAAAAGTATAGGTAGAAATAAGTAGAAATGAAATGTATATTTGATATAGTTTCTTAGCTTTTTTTTTCTATTCCCATTATCTAATATCCCTCTCAATTGCTCATACCTTAAATAATAAGTTCTAGTTTGAAAAATAAGTCATTTTCTCTCAATTTTGTATCATGTTCTTCTTATCTCCATTTTAATACCCTCTTATCCTACTTCCTCTTTTTTTTTCCGGACCATTAGCCGCATCAATCCTTCCTATATTTATTTATTTATTTACTTTATTTCATTATTTTCTTGTTCCCCTAGCTCTTGTTGCTAGTTAAAGATTGCGCTCTATTTTTAAATAATCAAAAAGAAAATTATAAAATATTTTCATCACCTATTTGAAATCTAACCTCTTTCATCTTTCTTTGTTTTCTATAGTAATTGTCTTTCCCTAATTAATTGACAAATTATTTAGTTAAATTTAGATTTTAAAATTAAAATGATAAGTACTAACAAATTAAAGAGACTCATAAATACAATAAGTGGTAGTTAACAATGAGTAATTGAAAAAAAAAAATGAGTAACGTAAATTGAGGAGAATTATTTTAAGTAGTGACTTTTGATTATTATTTTTATTGTAATAAAAAAATAGATTAAAAAAATTAGGAGAATGGTAAAAAAAAAAAAAAAGAGAAAAGTTGTAGTTAGAACTCATTTATGTAGTGATGACCCTTGATTTAATATCTCCTTCATACTTTGAATAGCTAGAGTAGCCAGTTGACACATTTTTCCTTTCACTTTCTGCAATTAATGGAACAAACTTGTGTATAACAAAAATGATACTAAGCAATTATATAAAAGATATATAGTTATTATAAGAAAATGATATAATATACAAATATAGTATGAACTAAGGAGAAACTTTTACTTTAAAGTAATTGTCTTGTCAAGCTTTCATGGCCACTTCACCGGTTTAGCTTTTACTATAACAACTAATAAGTAGATCACATTACTTTGATTCACATAAAAGAATTTGTCAATATAATTATCCATTATTCATCCAATAAAAATAATAATTAATATTACCTGATAAAATGTAGCATCATGAGTTTTTCACCTGGCATAGTGGAGAAGTTAGCTTTGTTTCTAAACTTCTATCATTTTATTGAGTGCCTGAATATGAAGAGGAGCAACACTTAAAACCTATTAATAAATACTATTAATTATTAGGAAGGAAAAGGAGATTATTGAAATTAATTTTCTGGATAAAAAATATGTGAAACACTAATGAATACTAATAATAACATTAACAAATATAATAAATGTTGATTATGGGGAAGCATAAGAGATTAATTTTTCTGGCAGAAATTTTCGTGAACATTAATACATACTTCTTTAATAAGGAGAGAATTCAATATTATGCTTTAATATTTTGTAAAAACTTGAAGTAATGTTTTATAATATTTCATGTCTTTTAAAATGAGAGAAAATGGCCAAAAAAACCACAAAAAAAAAAGATAAATAGGTTTCTAACCCTTAAAGACATGCCACATCATCCAGTCACACACACACACACATATATATATATATAGATATGTGAGTCCACAAAATAGAAATTATTAACATGTATATGTACTATATTTTTAACGATAGATATATCAACTCTAAATCGCAATGTTAAGGGATACATTTATCTTTTTTCCTCATTTTTTAATACTAAGGATTTGTTAAGTCCTATACATTGGAATTGCTTGTTTAGTGAAAACTGTGGGGTCCATCCTCATTTGCCAAATCTCACAATTTCAAAATATGACAGATTTGGAAGATATTGGATATACATGTGCAGATTTTTTCAAAGGTTGGTAAGCTGCAAAGAAGAAAAAATTGATTTTCTTCTGTAGCATAGTTGGATAAATACTACACTTGTTATCTATAAAAGGGAGAGTCTTCTTCATTCTCGAATGCACCAAAAACAAAGGAGAGAAAAGAAGAATGAGGCATCACAGAGGAAATTAGTCTGTGAGGAAAAAATAGAGAGTGTGAGCGATATTGTAGTGAGGTGGAAAAATCAAAAGAGGATTATTTCTTTTGAAGTGTGTAGTGGTCTTTGGAGTTTTTACTCAGACCTACAAGTGTATAGTGATATCAGTTGCTCCTCTTGGGCCATGGTTTTTCCCTTATTCAGGAGGGTTTTCACGTAAAATCTTGGTGTCATTATTGCTCTTTTTATTCTTGTTGATTAACTGCATTGTTGTGTTCCGTTTTTATTGCTTTTATTACTACAAATATTATTTCTGTTGCGGGTTTATTCCCAACAATTGGTATCAGAGTCACGTTCTCCTCATTTACAGAAATATTTTTGCAGCTTTTCGTACTATACTCAGTGAAAAAAAATGTCTGGAGTAAAGTATGAGGTAGGAAAATTCAACGGTGATAGCGGTTTCTCAATGTGACAGAGAAGGATGAGAGACTTTCTCATCCAACAGGGTTTGCACAAGGCACTAGACGGCAAATCCAAAAAGCCCGAATCCATGAAACTTGGGTATTGGAAAGAAATGGATGAAAAGGTTGCTAGTGCAATCAAGTTGCACTTAACAGATGATGTGGTTAATAACATTATCAATGAAGAGAGTGCATGTGGCATTTGGACAAAGTCAGAAAATCTATACATGTCCAAAATGCTGACAAAAAAATTGTACCTAAAGAAGCAGTTATACTCCCTACATATGGGTGAAGGTACAAATTTGTTGTCCCATTTAAATGTGCTTAATGGACTAATCACGCAGCTAGCAAACCTCGGAGTAAAGATCGAGAAGGAAGATAAAGTCATAGTGCTCCTAACTCATTGCCATCTTTCTACGATAATTTGGCAACAACCATCTTACAAGGTAAGGACTCTATTGAGTTGAAGGATGTCACATCAGCCCTTTTGCTTAATGAGAAGATGAGAAAAAAGCCTGAAAATCACGAACAGACAATCATCACAGAAAGTAGACGCAGAAGTTACCAAAGGAGTTCAGGCAACTATGGTAGATCCGGAGCTCGTGGAAAGTCTAAGGTCCGATCAAAATCAAAGGCCAGAAATTGCTACAATTGCGAACAATAAGTCACTTCAAAAAAGATTGTCCGAATAAAAAAAGAAGCAATAAAGAAAGCAGCGGCTAGAAGAATGATGACAACACAGCTGCCATGGTGTAAAATAATGACAATGTTGTTCTCCTCATAAACGAGAAAGAGGAATGCATGCACTGGGCAGGTGTAGAGTCGAAATGGGTGGTCGACACAACAACATCTTACCATGCCACATCGGTAAGAGATCTTTTTTTGCAGATATGTAGCAGATGATTTTGGCAATGTGAAAATGGGTAACACAAGTTACTCAAAGATTGTGGGGATCGGAGATGTTTGCATAAAGACAAATGT
>NC_064282.1:88884400-88915473 GCF_019186545.1 Solanum stenotomum
TCATCACAGAAAGTAGACGCAGAAGTTACCAAAGGAGTTCAGGCAACTATGGTAGAAGTCTAAGGTCCGATCAAAATCAAAGGCCAGAAATTGCTACAATTGCGAACAACAAGTCACTTCAAAAAAGATTGACCGAATCAAAAAAGAAGCAAAGAAGAAAGCAGCAGCTAGAAGAATGATGACAACACAGCTGCCATGGTGTAAAATAATGACAACGTTGTTCTCCTCATAAACGAGAAAGAGGAATGCATGCACTTGGCAGGTGTAGAGTCGGAATGGGTGGTCGACACAACAACATCTTACCATGCCACATCGGTAAGAGATCTTTTTTGCAGATATGTAGCAGGTGATTTTGGCAATGTGAAAATGGGTAACACAAGTTACTCAAAGATTGTGGGGATCGGAGATGTTTGCATAAAGACAAATGTCGGATGCATATTAGTTTTGAAAGTTGTACGCCACGTACCTGATTTACGGATGAACTTGATCTCGGGAGTTTATTTGGATCGAGATGGATATGAGAACTACTTTACAAATCAAAAACGGAGACTCACCAAAGGGGCATTGGTGATTACTAAAGGAGTTGCTCGTGGCACGTTGTACATAACTAATGCAAAAATATGCCAAAGTGAATTGAATGCGGCCCACAAAGAGATTTCTGCAGATTTGTGGAATAGAAGAATGGGTCATATGGGCGAGAAAGGATTGCAAATTCTTTCCAAAAAATCACTCATCTCTTTTGCCAAAGGTACAACGATAAAACCTTGCAACTACTGTTTATTTGGTAAGCAACATAAAGTCTCATTTCAGACATCATTTGAAAGAAAGTTGAATATACTTGATTTGGTATATTCTGATGTCTGTGGTCCAATAAAGATATAATCGATGGGACGTAATAAATACTTTGTTACCTTTATTGATGATGATTCACGAAAATTGTGGGTTTATATCTTGAAAACCAAATATCAAGTGTTTCAAGTGTTTCAAAAGTTTCTTGCTCTGGTAGAAAGAGAGACGGGTCGAAAGCTAAAACGTCTCCGAACTGACAATAAAGGTGAGTACACTTCAAGAGAATTTGAAGAGTACTGTTCAAACCATGGAATCAGGCATGAGAAGACAGTTCCTGGAACCCCACAACACAATGGTGTAGCTGAGAGAATGAATCGCACCATTGTTGAGAAACTGAGAAGCATGCTTAGAATGGCTAAATTACCTTAGTCATTCTGGGGTAAAGCAGTTCGTACAACATGTTATCTTATCAATTGTAGTCCATCAGTTCCGTTGGAATTTGAAATTCCAGAGAGAGTTTGGACCAACAAAGAGATGTCTTACTCGCACCTAAAAGTGTTCGGTTGTAAAGCTTTTGCACATGTACCGAAGGAGCAGAGAACCAAGCTAGATGATAAATCAGTTCCCTGTATATTCATCGGTTATGGAGATGAAGAGTTTAGGTACAGACTGTGGGATCATGTAAAGAAAAAGGTCATCAGAAGCAGAGATGTAATTTTTTGAGAAAGTGAAGTTGGAACTGTTGATGATCTATCTGAAGGCCAAGAAAAAGAACGGTACAATCCCTAATCTTATTACTATTCATTTTACTTCTAACCATCCCATAAATGCAGAAAATACAATCCCTGAAGTTGCTGAACATGAAGAGCAAGCTAATGAGATTGTTGAGCAGGGGGAGCAACTTGGATATTCAGGTGGGTCCTGCAGAATTCAACGTCGAGTTCCAGGTGTTGGATATCAACACCAGTTACAACCTGCTTCTGGGCAGAACATTCATTCATATGGATGGGGCTGTGCCGTCTACCCTTCACCTACTAATGAAATTTGTTTGGAAGGACCATGAATTGGTCATTTATGGTGGAGCTAGTAAATGCCACCGGTGATGACTTAGCTCTACAGCCTCCTATGCCTTTCGTGTACAAGATGATTGCTACCGTCATGCTCCAGAATGGTTTTGAACCAGGTTTCGGATTGGGGAATAACTTTCAAGGAATCGTCGAGCCTATCCAAATTCTCACCAAAAGAGTAAAGTTTGGTTTGGGGAATGTCCCCACAGATGCTGACGAAGCAGAAATGAAGAACAAGAGTATTTATCAAGCATTGGCCAGGCCAATTCCTCATCTGTACCAGTCATTTCCAGTACGAGAAAATGTCAACGATGTTGGTCTCGGGGAAGGAATCTGGGGCCTTTTTGGGGAGCTTGATGCGGTCATCGAGGAAGAGGCTGGGACATTAGGCATCCGTGATGCAGAGCCTGATGAGCGATTGTAGAACTGGTCCTCCATACCACTCCTGATTTCCCGCACATCTGGGTAGAAAAGATATGTGTCTTTGTTTATTTTAAAATCGGTGGTAGTTCGGAAGAGGCCCGAGACCCACCCTTTATGCAATTGTTATTTGTTTGAAGCTTTTAAATTCCCTTGTGATGTTTAGAAAGGCAAAATGACCCTCGGCCATGGCCAAAGTTTATGCTTGACTTTTAATTTAAATGAAAAGCCTTTTTTATTGAAATTTTTTTTATTTATCTGTTTATATTTTACTTTTCTAACTTTGTATGTTTATGATTTCAGTAATAATAATTTAAAACCTGTCAATGTCATGTCATGTCATGAACCGAGTGAAAAAAATGAGGCAGGTAATGATGAGTGCGAGGAATATGAAGAAGAAAATGAGGTACCCAAACATATTGCTGAGGAGTTTCAATAATTCGAGAATCAACACAACCAAATCTTGAAGAAACTGAAACTGTGAATCTCGGAGATGAGGAATGTGTCAAAGAAGTCAGAATCAGTGTCCATCTGACTGAAGCCCAAAAGAGAGGCCTGATTCGTTTGCTCAGGGAGTATATTGATGTATTTTCCTGGCTTTATAAAGACATGCCATGGCTGAGCACGAATATGGTGTCCCACAAGTTGTCGATCAATCCAGATTTCAATCCAGTAAAACAAAAGACTCGGAAGTTCAAGCCTGAGTTGAGTTTGAAGATCAAAGAGGAGATTACAAAGCAGATCGAGTCCCAAGTAGTGGAAGTGACGCGGTATCCGACTTGATTAGCTAATGTTGTTCCGATTGCCAAGAAAGACGAAAAAATCATAATTTGTGTTGACTACAGAGATCTCAACAAAGCTAGCCCGAAAGATAATTTTCCATTGCCAAACATTCACATCCTCATTGATAACTGCGCTAAGCATGAGATGTAGTCATTTGTGGATTGTTATGCGGGTTACCACCAGATCCTGATGGACGAAGAAGATGTAGAAAACACAGCTTTCATCACGCCTTAGGGTGTATATCATTATCGGGTGATGCCTTTTAGTCTCAAGAATGCCGGTGCTACTTATATGAGGGTTATGACAACCATATTTCACGATATGATTCACAAGGAGATCGAGGTGTATGTAGATGATGTCATAATCAAGTCCCGCAAGAGTTCGGATCACTAGACTCACTTGAGGAAGTTCTTTGATCGCTTGCGCTGATACAATTTGAAGTTAAATCCCATCAAATGTGCTTTTGGAGTGCCAGCTGGCAAGTTGTTGGGATTTATAGTCAGCAGGAGGGGCATTGAGCTTGACTCTTCCAAGATCAAGGCGATCCAGGAATTACCTCCTCCGAAGACCAAGAAAGAGATGATGAGTTTTTTAGGAAGGTTGAACTACATCAACCGGTTCATAGCTCAATCCACCGTGGTGTGCGAGCTCATCTTTAAGTTATTGAAAAAAGATGCCTCGACCAAGTGGACCGGAGAATGTCAAACTGCTTTTGATGCCATCAAAAACTATTTGTCCAATCCGCCGGTGTTGGTCCCTCCGCGAGAGAGGAGTCTGTTATTGCTATATTTGTCTGTCTCAGATAATGCATTAGGATGCGTGCTTGGTCAACATGACGAAACTGGGAAGAAAGAGCGAGCCATTTATTACTTGAGCAAAAAGTTCAGTCCATATGAGGCTCGTTACACTCTTTTGGAGAGAACATGTTGTGCTTTGACTTGGATCGCTCAAAAGTTGAGACATTATTTGTCTTCTTATACCACATACCTTATTTCCAGGATGGACCCGTTGAAGTATATTTTCCAGAAAGCAATGCCGACCGGGAAGTTGGCTAAATGACAAATACTTTTGAGTGAATTTGACATTGTGTACGTGACTCAGAAGGTGATAAAGGCACAAGCCTTAGCCGATCATCTTGCAGAGAATCCAGTTGATGAGGAGTATGAACCACTCAAGACTTATTTTCCTGACGAGGAAGTTTCATTTGTGGGTGAAGATAATTCTGAAGCGTACCCCGGATGGAGAGCATTCTTTGATGGAGCGGCGAATCATCAAGGGAAAAGTATCGGAGCAGTCTTAGTGTCAGAATCTGGTCAACACTATCCTATGGCGGCTAAACTCCTATTTGATTGCATGAACAACATGGCAGAATACGAAGCTTGCATCCTCTGTCTGAAGATGGCAACTGATATGAACGTTCACGAGCTGTTGGTTATCGGAGATTCAGATCTGCTAATTCACCAGGATCAAGGAGAATGGGCCGTAAAGAACCCAAAGATCACGTCGTATGTGCAGTATATACGAAAGTTGTGCAAGAGATTTCGCAAGATTGAATTCAGGAACACTCCCAGGACACAGAATGAGTTGGCCGATGCTCTCGCCACCATTGCCTCAATGATTAAACATTCAGATACAAGTTATATTGATCCCTTAGATATAGAGGTAAAAGAGCAACCTGTTCATTGTTCACATGTTGAAGTAGAACCAGATGGTTTGCCTTGGTATTTTGACATCAAAAGGTATTTAGAGACCGGAACTTATCCTGAGAATGCAACGTTCAACCAGAAGAAGTCGATACGCCGTATTGCCCTCAATTTCTTTGCAAGTGGGGAAATCCTTTATAGGAGGACTCCAGATTTAGGTCTTCTCGGATGTGTTAATGCTAGTGAAGCTGCAAAGCTTCTTGAATAGATACATACAGGAGTTTGTGGTACTCATATGAATGGGCTCACTTTAGCGAGAAAGATCCTCCAAGCCGGTTATTTTTGGATGACTATGGAATATGATTGCTGCANCTGAGAATGCAACGTTCAACTAGAAGAAGTCGATACGCCGTATGGCCCTCAATTTCTTTGCAAGTGGGGAAATCCTTTATAGGAGGACTCCAGATTTAGGTCTTCTCAGATGTGTTAATGCTAGTGAAGCTGCAAAGCTTCTTGAATAGATACATGCTGGAGTTTGTGGTACTCATATGAATGGGCTCACTTTAGCGAGGAAGATCCTCCGAGCTGGTTATTTTTGGATGACTATGGAACATGATTGCTGCAAGTTTGTGCAGAAATGTCATAAATGTCAAGTGCATGGAGATTTGATTCAAGTCCCGCCTCATGAACTCAATGCTATGAGTTTACCTTGGTCGTTTGTAGCTTGGGGTATAGATGTCATTGGTCCAATAGAGCCAGCCACCTCTAACGGACACAGATTCATTTTGGTTGCTATTGACTACTTCACCAAGTGGGTGGAAGCAGCTCATACAAGTCGGTGACCAAGAAAGTTGTAGCTTATTTTGTTCGCAACAATTTGATATGTAGGTTCAGTGTACCAGAGTCTATCATTACTGATAATTGAGCGAATCTCAATAGTCACTTGATGAGAGAGATATGTGAACAATTCAATATTACTCATTGAATTCGACCCCCTATCGTTCCCAAATGAATGGAGCTGTAGAAGCCACTAGCAAGAACATAAAGAAGATTCTAAGGAAAATGATTGACAATCATAGAGGTTGGCACGAGATGTTGCCATATGCTTTGTTGGGTTACAGAACGACTGTCAGGACATCGATTGGAGCTACTCCATACTTATTAGTATATGGAATAGAAGCAGTCATACCTACGGAAGTTGAGATACCTTCATTAAGAATCATCCAAGAAGCTGAATTGAGTGATGCAGATTGGATTCGCAGGCAGATTGATCAGTTAACATTGATTGATGAGAAGAGAATGGTTGTTGTTTGTCATGGTCAACTTTATCAACAGAGAATGATTCGTGCTTTCCACAAAAGAGTAAGAGTCAAAATATTTGAAGTGGGTCAGTTGGTTCTCAAACGCATTTTTCCTCATCAAGCTGAGTACAAAGGGAAATTTGCACCAAATTGACAAGGACCCTACATGGTTCGCAAAGTGTTATCCGAAGGAGCTTTAGTCCTGTCGGAGATGGATGGCATCGAATGGCCAAAATCGATCAACTCAGATGCTGTCAAGAGATACTATGTGTAAAACTTCAGTTTGTATTTATGTTATTTCCTTATAATCGTTCTATTTGCTTGTAATTGCTTTGTTTAGAATCAATCCCTTTGTAATGAACTACGTCTGATCTGAATTCTCAAGAATGAGATACGTAGGCGGCCTATGTCGGCCTTGGTCACCCCTTTATCCCTTTTTAGTATTTTTTTTGTATTTGAATTACGTCTGACCTGAATTCTCAAGAATGAGATACGTAGGCGGCCTGTGACGGCCTCGGTCATCCCTTTATCCCTCTTTAAATATTTCCTTCTGTATTTGAACTACGTTTGACCTGATTCTTGCCTCGATGGGATACGTAGGCGCTACAAGGGTTCGGTCATGTCTCCCGTAAGATTTCTATTTTTCTTTACGATAGAAATTGGGATAGAATTTTTGAGAGGGACTCAAAAATTCTCTAGAAGAAGATCTCTCCAACAATGTCGAGACTGAAGTTACTTTGAAATTTGCAACTGGGACAGAATTTTTGAGAGGATCTCAAAAATTCCATGGTTTGTTCATCAATAGTAAAGATAAGCCAAGTCAGTTAACTGGGACAGAAATTTTTTAGGATGACCTTAAAAATTCAACAAGGTTCATCAACAGTTTAGAGCAACTTTGAATACCTCCCAGCAAATGATCACATAGACCTCGAGTCATCAATCTCAAAGACCTTCGATAAAGCTTAGCATGACATGACACTTGGCAGTGACCTTTTTCAAACATTACTTTTGAAAATATGTTTTCCTTAAAAACTTTTCCTTCATGTTTCAATTATTTCTGCATGAAAATATTTTGTCTTATCTATCAAGAAGCGGGAGATCGCAGAAATCAACTGGAGATAGCAAGACAAGAAGCAGACAACCGAAGAGATCGACACAAATCAATTCATTTTTAAAACTAACAATTTTTTCTGTGGGTACACTATAGGTTCGCCTCAAAATCAACATATTCCACCATTTAATGAATATGGAGGAGTCAAAAGAGCGAAGAGCTCCCCAAAATTGACAATTTTTTCTGTGGATGCAGAAAATATTTTACGCTTCTTATATCAAAGATTTTGGAACATGAATAACATTATTTCATTCAATTCCCAGCAAAGCGAGGATCATAATGAACATTGTGACTATGTTCGGAGATGGAACAAACGAAAACCACGAAGAGAGCAATATTATTATTTTCCAACAGCTAGAGACACCTGGAAGACGTTTATCTGCATTATATTATCAAATATGATAATATTCTTACCCTGAAAGTTATTTATATTGTATTGTCGAATGAGACGATACCACTACCCGGAGAGTTATTTATATCGTATTGTCAAATAAGATGATACCACTACTCTAAGGTTCATTTTATTTATATTGTCGAATGAGACGATATCACTACTCAGAGAGTCATTTATATCGTATTGTCAAATAAGATGATACCACTACTCCGAGGGTCATTTTATTTATATTGTCGATTGAGATGATATCGTCATCCAAAAGATACCCAGAAGATCATCTATGTTGCTCGGTGAAGTATTATCTTCATTTGGTATCAGGGAGGCATCATCAAAAGCTTCATGCATTGTGGGAAAAACGTCATGCATTGCAGAAAAAAGGCCATGCATTGCGAGAAAATTTGCATGCATAGCAAGAGGAAAATGTCATGCATCGCGGAGAAGTCATGCATAACAAGAGAAAAAATTCATGCATCGCAGAGAAGATCCATGCATCGCGAGAAAAGATTCACGCATTGCAAGAGAAGATCCATGCATCGCGGGAAAAAGATTCATGCATTGCAAGAGAAGATTCATGCATCGCGAGAAAAGATTCACGCATTGCAAGAGAAGATCCATGCATCGCGGGAATAAGATTCATGCATTGCAAGAGAAAATTCATGCATCGCAGGAAAAGATTCATGCATTGCAAGAGAAGATTCATGCTTCGCGGGAAAAGATTCATGCATTGCAAGAGAAGATTCATGCATCGTAGGGAAAAGATTCATGCATCGCAAGAAAAAGAGATTCATGCATTGCAAGAAAAGATTAATACATTGCAAGAGAAGATTCATTCATTGCGGAAAAAAAATTCATGCATCGCGGGAAAGGAATTCATACCTCGCAAGAGAAGGATTCATGCATAGCAAGAGAAGGAGTTATACATCGCAAGAGAAAGATTTACCTATCACAAGAGAATCAACATCCATTACATCATTTTCTTCGTAAAGACGACATCAAGAGAACTATCAACATATTACATCAGTCTATTTAACTACTTTGACATCAAAGGAAGAGTACATTAAAGATCATATTGTAAATATGAGACACAAGCCTTATTTGCTTCACGTCAAACCCGATAGAATTGACGTCAAATGTTCAAGGAGAACAATTAAGTGTCAACACGGTAAAAGACACTGTTTCCCATTTGAATTGCATTTTTATGCTAATAAGTTTTATCTCAGTCTTTGTCGAGAGCATCCGAAAGGATGAATTCTCCAAAACAAACCACAGGTGCGGACGACATCAAAAGGATGCAGCACAACGTGGAACTTTTTCTTAGCAGTGAACTGGGACATAGTCCAAAGAGGAGTGCCAAACTCTTAGGACGCGAGCAAAGGAGCAACTTCCACCATAGTCAAACCACACCCCTATCAGAAGGCATGTGGGTTTTTCTTTAGGTTTCCTGGTTTCAGTTTCGCATCCAGAAAATTTTGGTCTCTACCAGAAGTAGCTTTCTAATCTGAGTGACAATGCACCAAGAGCTTTGGAAATTATGTTCTTGTAAGTTCTTAATTATGGGTGTGAAGCGCACCATAATCATCATTTTTCATACTCGACTTACTTTGTCACTCCTCCTGAACCAAAGGTTATCTTGCATAAGAGATTTCCTTTTCAACTGATTGAGTCGAACTACAAGCAGTCTGATTCCCTAGGTCGAGGGATATGTAAGCGGGCTCAATGTTGAAAACTCGGTTGTATTCGAACATTCGCCCTTAAATCTTATTTCTGAGCACTCTGATTCCTCCATAATTCGGTATCATGATGGCTTTTGAATTCTTTCAAAATCGTGCGTGAGATCAAGCGTACCAAACTACAAGTGGCCTGAGTTCTCATACAGTCTGAGATATGTAGGAAACTCATTTTCAAGGTTCGGCCATAATTTCTATAGTCCGTACCAAATCGCTTTTTCCCCAAAGATGAAGATGTGGTTGGCCAAAATTGGATTAGTCAATTTCATTTTCCTCGAATTTCTTGTATCAATCCAAGTCAAACGAGGGACATTTGTTGACACCCAATTTTGACCGTCCCCGATAATAATTAATTTCTGACCTTCTTAATTTTTCAAACGATTCGGAATAATTAGCTTTATATAATTCAAATTAGTTTCAAGGTCATTTTAAGTACTTTCAATCGATCTTTACAGTTTTTTCAATAATAACTATACTTCATGTAATTATATATGTATTTAGTATATCTTACATTTTGAAAATCATAGCGAAAGAGTTCTACATTTATTAAATTAAGCATTCTAAATTAGTTTGTATTTAAATCAATTATGTTATAAGTAAGTTAATTATTTTATTTCGTTAATATTGAGAAGTTCGTTAGCTAATTATAGTGATTCGTCTTATTTAAAAATTACTAGCCAAATTTATCCCAATTAATTCGATTTGGCTACATCTTTAATCTCCGATAGGCTATAATTTAAATCATATGGTCAAAGCCTCATCTAATTCTCACAAATTTAAGTTGCCTTTACCCTTGACCCATCTTAAAAGACCAAATTTTGGGTTGAATTCCAACTTCCAGCAGCCCGATTCCATTTTCCAGCCCACTGTTCTTATTTCTCAATCAGCCAACACCTTTCCAATCCAGCAGCCCACCACGTCGACCCATATCTCCCCCGACCCGGCCCAATCTTCCTCAAAAGAAACCCCAGAACCTTTCCAACGTTCACAGCAGTCCAAACAACAACCCACAGCAGATGAACAACAGTGTTGTTCCAGTCTTGAGCTTCTGCAAAAACCGTCCATGCAGCTGCGGGATCACGCCACATCGAGCAGCAAGGACAATGGAGTTGATCCCAGCCGCCCATCTCCCCTTTCCTCTTTCGGAATGGGCAGAAGTCTCGAAAAAGTTTGTCTCCCTTTAATGGTGAAAAGATATTTGGAGTTTTGAATTTCGAATGGGCCCTTTGAATTCGACTTTTTTATCCATTTCCCTCCAAGGTCGGAACCCTAGTATCCTTCTATATAACCCACTACTATTTTGTTAAGAGAAAGGGGGACTTTTTGAGAAAAGTGGAGAGATTTTTGGAGTTGGGAAATTTTTACCAAGGGCATCAAAAAATAATTAATACCTACTAAATATATTTCAAGGAAAACAGAGGAGGGATCCTTTTTTTTGTGTTTTGGGTTTGACATTCTTGCCCAAACTTCTTGGCTATTGTTCGTGTTTGGATTTCGCGTGGTGAAGGTCGTCGTTCCAGCTCGGCCTGTTCTAGTCGTTGCCCCCGAATAGGTAACATTCCCATTCTTACCTCTTATTCCGTCTTAGCAAATCGTGTGTTGTTTATTACTGTCAGATGATTATTTTCTTTGAAATTCCATGTGTGGATTTATAGCTTGTCGTACCCTTTTAATGTGGTTTGAATACTTGGGTTTGTTATATTCCTGGCATGACGTTGACATTTGATGACTCGAGATGCATTCTTTTAATTTTTCCTCGATCCTATTTATTGTAATCTTGGTTCCTTAGTGTATGAGTTTCTTGTTTGAGCTCCCATCTCTTTCATTGAAATAAGCTTAATTCTAGATGATGGTGTGGATGTATTTGGCTGTCATTTGCTTACTGTTAATCAGGCCATGTATATTTTGAGAGTGTTGGCAGTTAGTCGAAAACTAATTTCATTTTTTTTTGTGGTTCTAGTCTCCTATTCTTAAGCTACTCCTTTTTTTTTAGAATCCAAAATGTGAGTCGGGTCATGAAATTTAGAGTTCGATTTTTCTTCTTTCACTCTTGTCCCGCGTGTGTCTATCCCCGTTGAGTGGGTTATTTCATAACTTGAATCTAGGGACCACTCATCCATAGTCAATCATAACTTTTAGAGTCATTTTTTCAAGTCATTGTTTCTTTGTTCTTTAGACCTTCCCTAGGTATCAAGGTTCCAAAGATATGGCTATAGATTTTTATTTTTTTTGTGAATAGGTCTGCCAGTAGTGTAACTGTCATAGCATTTCTTATCCAAGTTGAGAGTATTTAATTTATGCAAATGGTATACTTGTGTTGTTTCTTTAAAAAGTTCATTTACCTAATGTTGAGTTATTTTTATTTTTTCTCTAAGTTCTTTTATCACTCTTTAATAATTAATGTCTAGTTAATTTTGCTTACTCTAAAAAGATTCCTAAATTTGTTAAATTTGTGGCCATCTGTAATGTTAAGTCCATTGTGCACTTTGTGAAACATAAAGGGTTTGATTCAGTCCAAACACTATAGTAATTTGCTTTGATAATACTTCTCTATGTTAAGGTCTTTGGTGTATATATTTTGTTTTTATTTTATTTTATTTTCTTCTCTTTATATCATAGCAGTGTTGGTTTATGTTTATTCCCCCCTAATCCTTGTGTTTTCTTTTTTCATGTGCAATTCTCTTGTATGAGTCCATCGGACTCCCCCTTTTGCATCGTGTTGGGTTAATCAACCCAACATTCTCTTGAGTTGGACTTGGCAAAAGATCATATTAGGGAAGCTAAAATATAGTCCCGAAAACTAATGTACAAGTTCTGAAAGCAGGCTGATATACAACTTGTATAGACTAAGTATACATATACAATTCAAAATGCGGAAATACTAGGCTTAAATTTGAAATACAGGTTGGAGGCGTCAGCAAGGGTCGTATACAGTTGGTATACAGTTCAATATACAGAAAAGGGGTCAAAACGTGGCCTATATACGACAATATACACCCAATGTATACAGGGAGCCACATGAACGAAAATGGGCCAAAGCCCAATTTTCTTTGCACAGCAGGTCCAGGAAGTCAATGGGTTGAAACCCATTATTTATAGCTGGCCCATGATGGTGGGCAAAGTGGTAGACTTAGGACAGGTGGGCCAAAAGCCCAATTTAATTGGATTTGGGTCAAAATCCAACTCTAATTATTTCCTTTCCCTCCTTTACTTATTTTATTTGTATTTGACTAACACTTTGATTTTCTTATGGTTCAATTTAATTAAATTCCCGAGGAGGGTCATTTCATTTTATTTTCCAAATTAAAGTATATATATTTTAGTACTTGGCTCCTATTTTAATGTTAGTTTGGTCATTACTTAAATTATTCCCCTTTAGAAAAATTTCCCCTTGATTTATTTCCCCTTAAGATAATTAAATGACAATAATGAGTTCTTTTACTTAGTTAAAATTTCAAAATTAGTCAAAATCATTTTTAGTTAAATCGCCAGTCAACCGCGAGTTAGCGGGCATTCCGAGGGCCTAACACCTTCTCGGAATGTACATTGAACTTCGAACCCTTTTATTTTCAATTGATTTTATCTGTTTAAATCTTTTGAAAGCTTTAAGTTTTTTCTTGATTTTTTACTAAAAAATTAAGTGGCGACTCTGTTTTTTTTTTTTTGAAATTTGATTTCTCTTAAATCATAAGTTTAATCGATTTTTTGAAAACTTAGTCATTTTTCTTTTATTTATATTTTTTGAGTAAAATAATAAGAATGGTTAACACTAGAGTTTTATTGTTATTGAAATTTATTAAAAGAAAAATGTTGTTTTGTCTCTATGAATAATGGTACAAAAAAAAAGGGCTCGGCTGGGAAGAGGAGTGTACCATGAGAGAAATTTTGAACATTTTGTTTCATGGGAAAGTGTTGTGCTGTACCAATTACCAATAAACTGTAAAAGGAAAAGAATAAAGATAAGTAAAATAAATTTGGGTTGGCTGTTTTAAAAAAAATTTAGATGGGTTTGTATTTTAGCTCATTTAATTAATGACATGAACTATTACTGTTCGCCATGTGTACACGGTGGTATGTTAAAATCAGATATGTTTTTCGTTTAAAAATAATGACATGGATGAGCACTTTTACTGTTGAACGATGCATAAATGAACCCAATTTTTAATAGATGATATAAATAGTCCTATTTTCAAAATTCGATAGTATATTTAATAATGTTTTTCCCTATTTCTTATTAAATTCTGTATCAAATTAAACTAAATCAAAGTAAAACGAAATAGATATATTCATATTCGTCTAAATTACTAACACAATTTCCTAATGAAAAGGAGTATATATAAGTTGAATACTACTCAGTGACCACAACAACACAACCGTGCGTGGTAGGTAGAAGCAGCAAAAGTGAATCTAGAATATTAGAGAATTTTATTATTGGATTCATTACATTTTGTGATTTTTCACACATAAAATTTCAATAGTTCACATCAAAAGTATTAGGTTCAAATCGACGACCATGTTACTTTTGAATGTAATATTCGCCGGAAAACTACCGACTACCCGGCGCATTTGTAGAGATGCTACCTTTAGCCTCAATGAGGTGGCGGTGGTGAAGAACCTTCCTACTTCCGTGAACAATGTTAGGAAAATGATATCGAATGATCATTTCATCAGTAAAAACATTACTAAACCTAAAATGATGAATATTGTGGTACTCCAACAAAGGCAAATCAAACCGTCCGCCTATTTGAAGTGTTGACAGTATATTTTTGATACTTCTAATTTTCCCATCGTTGAAAGTAAGTCGTTGAGGAATATCGAGAATTTGAGTAGGAAAGGCCATGGCTTCTTGATATACACCAAGGAGCAACATAGAAAGGAACAAGGCAAAGAAGGAGGGAGCCATTAAAACTTAATTTAATTTGAAGAATAAAAAGATCATATAGTCGATAAATTAATTTTGCATGAATGTACGTGTTAGTGTAGGTCAATTTATAGTATTCACAAGAGATAGTTAGGTAGCTATAAAGTCATATTTTGACTTAAGCTCTATGTTATGGCTTATGCTATGTCTTGTTTAATATTATCTTGTTTTTGTGATCAAATAAAAAGAATTATCTTGTTTTGTTCTCGAAGTAGGCCACACTAGATATATGTGCGGTGGTTGTTTTTTGATGAACTTGAGAAGAATTGAAACAATTCAAAGGAGCCAGTACTGTTGTCTGTGTGTAGGGCCATCCCCTTCTTGTAGGGGCACTAAGGTCTAACAAAATTTTGAGATGTTTCGATTTAATGAGTTATTTCCTGTTAAAGCATCTATTATCATGATAAAATACTTATCAATCATTATTTATTAAAAAACATGCAAAATTCAAAGTGGAGAAGCAAATGTGAATTGAATGCAAATTGAATATCAACCACTGTTTTAATCTAATGACACAATATATGAATCTATAATGAATTTATAATTAAGTGGATAAGAATTTCCACACGGTATTATTCTTAAAAGCAATGGATATATTCAGATTAAAAATTTAAAAAGTCAACCTAATACCTGTAATATCTCTAATAATAGGAGGGTAAAAGTTTGCATGTTAATTAAGTCAATAATAATAATAGGAGGGTCAAAGTTTTTTAAAACTCTCTTCATTAAGAAATTACTATACATAATTAAAATTATTTATATGTACCGTTCAGCTTCTTCATATTTGAATATCCATAATAAATATCTTAATTTCGTCACTGATCCATAAAAATCAATGGTTTTTACGAGAGTGACTAAAATATTCAACATTAAGGAATAGTGAACAAATAGAAGAATTCTAAATGACTAAAACTAGAAAAAAAAATGGGGGTGGGGGGGGGGGGGGGGGTGAATTCAGGGTGAGGGTGGAGTAAAAAAATAAAAAAAATTGAAGTTGAAATATATTTTTTAAAAATAAGCTTTAAATTTATTTTTTTTCAACAAAAAAAAATGTAATATGAAATTGGAGCAAAGTTTTGGAAAATGTTTTCCTTAAGGGAAGTCATTTTTCTTAAATTTGAGGAATATGAGTTGATTTGGAAAACATTTTACCCAACCAAACATGCCAAACACACCCTTAGACATAAAACTTTCGCGGTACCGGATAATTTGAATTGGAAAAAAAGAAAAGAAAAGATAAATGTGTTAGAAATTTAAAGAAAAGGGAAAATTCAGAGTCAACAAACTTATCATGGATATATATTGATTTTATATATTCCTCTAAATAGAGAAATTCCATATTGTATATCTACGTTTGTAATTTAAAGGATAGGAAATGATTAAAAATACTGCTGTCTATAAATAAATAAAAGTTAATAGAGAAAATTTTCATTTATAAGGAGTGGTTTGGTGAATGTACGGTCCAAAATCAAATTAAAATCGATAATTTGAACCAAATGCTATTGGATTGTTTGTTTAACACTTTTAGATTATTATTTTTACCAAGTTATAAATCTGTAATGATTTTTATCATTTCTTTTCTGAACAGATTATAATCCAAATAATTATAATTTTACTTTTGGGTATATATAGTTACTTGACCTTAAAGATTGTGCTAAGTATACTTCTACTTGTTCAACTTATAAGCTTTAATAGGCATAAGTGTCCGTGCTAGCACGGGCCCAATATCTATTATTTTTTGTTTTACTTTATGTGACATAAATAGAATTTAGAAAGTCAATTAAATTTTAATATGAATTTTTAAATATTGTAAGTTGTTACTTATTGTAATTTATAGTATTTTTTTTACGTAATTTTTAAATAATACATGTTGCTTCTCTTCTTCCAACTAGTACATTTAGAATTTCAAGAGTCAATCAAATATGTTGTTAATTATTGAGATTTACAAGGTAGTTTCCAAATCAAATAATACTTTGTCTCTAATTACTGGTCCACTTTTCCTTTTTAAATTGTTGCTAATTACTTGTTCATTTTGACAAATCAAGAAATGACAAAAAAATTTCACCTATTATACCCTCAAGTAATTACTTTGAAAAAGGTAGAACTTTTTGAAAACCTCAAGTTTTTAATTCATCCACTTCATAATTAATGACGGTAAAATGGTAAACTCACTATGTCAATAATTATTTTCTTAATAGGTGTGTCAATTTAAAAGTGGACAAGTAATTTAAAGACAGAGGGAGTACATATTACTTCTTTTGTTCCATTTTATGTGACACAGATAGATTAATTTTATGAATCAATTGATTTTTTTTTATAACCAATCGAATTTTTTGTATGATTTTAAAAAAATATTTTAAGTTGTCAATCACCATGATTTATAGTATTTTTTACGTAATTTTTAAATATATAAAAAATTTAAAAATAAGACATATAAATTAAAACGAAAGAAAAAAAATTAATATATGTGAAGCTGCCACTTATATATTAGTAGGGGATATATTTAGCCTGTCACTGCAGAGGTGGAGGTAGGTGGGAGTTCATGGGTTCGGACAAACCCATTAGCTTTTCCGTAGACCTTATATTTGTACTAGAAAATTAAGTAATTATATATATTAATTCTATTATCTTTAATCTCAAAGCTATTTATTTATGACTTTCTGATAAGTCATTTAATAAATTGATTACTTCTCCTAAACTCATTTATTCTGAAAAGTAATAATCAGATGTATTCATCTCATTTTTTACTTCATTATTGAAGTCATAATTTATTTCATATGTATAAAAATCTTCTTCAGATTTTTCTATGGTAATAATTTGTATGATTTTTTCTTTTAAATCATTATTTAAATTTTTAATTATTTGTAGTATTGTTACTAAGGTTTTATCTTCTATATACCACAAATGTTTAATCATTTTTTAGATTTTGTAAATGGCTCTGATACCATCTTGGTTGTGTTGTTCAGGTGTTGTTCAAAGAGCTGTTCAGTATATATATATATATATATATATATATATTTGTGAACCACTAGTAAAATTAATTGACGATTATTAACGAAATTTAAAACCCCCAAACTCTTAATTCTGACTTTGCCTCTTAGCCAATGAGAGAACTGCACAAGTTAACTTCATAAAACGTTATTAGAAGTATGAAATATGTGCATTTGTTTGAGCCTCGTGTAAAGTCAATATTCGAATAAAAAAAAAAAGGTAGAGAAACCAAATGTCAAATCGATAATCGACATCTTGATTATTTTCTACTATTGATTTAGCATATTTATAAATCAATAAGTTGAATTGATAATATTCAAAATCGAACGAAACCACTTGATCGATAAGCCTCCTAAGCGGGCATATTAAAAGATTATATTAGGGGTATGTTCGGTAGGGTGGAAAACATATTCTAAAAAATATTTTCCAATTTTCTTGGTTAGTCAAAATAAGAAAAATGATGTCCTTAATAAAAATAGGGAACACAAATTATACAAGTGACATTTCACATTGATTATGTCATCTCCATCTTCCGATACAACTATACAAACAGAGGTGGACCCAAAATTTGAAGACTTCGGATGCACTAAATATAATCTTTAAGCTAAATTTAAAATAAAAATAACAAAATAGAACTAATTTGATTTAACTTCACTTTTGAGAGAAAGATATGCTTGCAATTTGATAAGTACAATTAAGGAAGAACAAAGTGACAAACAACATTTGCAACAAAATCCAAACAATTAAATCCATAGATTAATCTTGTCATTATAACATCTAATCAACTTTTTAGAGTGATATTGTTGTCATCCAACATGAAAATCTAGCCAAATCACACCAAATATCGATTTGATTCAAATTTCAATTTGATTTAAATTTTTTAACCATAACGATGAATAACCCTACTTTTCAATCCATCATACTAAAAATTAGGCATGTCCCTAAAAATACATTTCGAAACAGATTCTTCACCAGTTGACGGGCAATCAATTTTTATACATAAATTAATTAAATCTCTGAAGGAAAATTTCGTCTGCCTAACTAAATTTTAAAGCCGCACAACAAATGTTATTATGCTATTTATAAGATCACAAGCTTTTAAATATTCATATTTTTTATATTAAATCAAACTAAAACAAACAAAGTGAAACGAAATAAACATATTNGATTATTTTCTTTGAAATTCCATGTGTGGATTTATAGCTTGTCGTACCCTTTTAATGTGGTTTGAATACTTGGGTTTGTTATATTCCTGGCATGACGTTGACATTTGATGACTCGAGATGCATTCTTTTAATTTTTCCTCGATCCTATTTATTGTAATCTTGGTTCCTTAGTGTATGAGTTTCTTGTTTGAGCTCCCATCTCTTTCATTGAAATAAGCTTAATTCTAGATGATGGTGTGGATGTATTTGGCTGTCATTTGCTTACTGTTAATCAGGCCATGTATATTTTGAGAGTGTTGGCAGTTAGTCGAAAACTAATTTCATTTTTTTTGTGTTTCTAGTCTCCTATTCTTAAGCTACTCCTTTTTTTTTAGAATCCAAAATGTGAGTCGGGTCATGAAATTTAGAGTTCGATTTTTCTTCTTTCACTCTTGTCCCATGTGTGTCTATCCCCGTTGAGTGGGTTATTTCATAACTTGAATCTAGGGACCACTCATCCATAGTCAATCATAACTTTTAGAGTCATTTTTTCAAGTCATTGTTTCTTTGTTCTTTAGACCTTCCCTAGGTATCAAGGTTCCAAAGATATGGCTATAGATTTTTATTTTTTTTATTTTTTTTGTGAATAGGTCTGCCAGTAGTGTAACTGTCATAGCATTTCTTATCCAAGTTGAGAGTATTTAATTTATGCAAATGGTATACTTGTGTTGTTTCTTTAAAAAGTTTATTTACCTAATGTTGAGTTATTTTTATTTTTTCTCTAAGTTCTTTTATCACTCTAAATAATTAATGTCTAGTTAATTTTGCTTACTCTAAAAAGATTCCTAAATTTGTTAAATTTGTGGCCATCTGTAATGTTAAGTCCATTGTGCACTTTGTGAAACATAAAGGGTTTGATTCGGTCCAAACACTATAGTAATTTGCTTTGATAATACTTCTCTATGTTAAGGTCTTTGGTGTATATATTTTGTTTTTATTTTATTTTCTTCTCTTTATATCATAGCAGTGTTGGTTTATGTTTATTTCCCCCTAATCCTTGTGTTTTCTTTTTTCATGTGCAATTCTCTTGTATGAGTCCATCAGACTCCCCCTTTTGCATCGTGTTGGGTTAATCAACCCAACATTCTCTTGAGTTGGACTTGGCAAAAGATCATATTAGGGAAGCTAAAATATAGTCCCGAAAACTAATGTACAAGTTTTGAAAGCAGGCTGATATACAACTTGTATACACTAAGTATACATTGATATACAGTTCAAAATGCGGAAATACTAGGCTTAAATTTGAAATACAGGTTGGAGGCGTCAGCAAGGGTCGTATACAGTTGGTATACAGTTCAATATACAGAAAAGGGGTCAAAACGTGGCCTATATCCGACAATATACACCCAATGTATACAGGGAGCCACATGAACGAAAATGGGCCAAAGCCCAATTTTCTTTGCACAGCAGGTCCAGGAAGTCAATGGGTTGAAACCCATTATTTATAGCTGGCCCATGATGGTGGGCAAAGTGGTAGACTTAGGACAGGTGGGCCAAAAGCCCAATTTAATTGGATTTGGGTCAAAATCCAACTCTAATTATTTCCTTTCCCTCCTTTACTTATTTTATTTGTATTTGACTAACACTTTGATTTTCTTATGGTTCAATTTAATTAAATTCCCGAGGAGGGTCATTTCATTTTATTTTCCAAATTAAAGTATATATATTTTAGTACTTGGCTCCTATTTTAATGTTAGTTTGGTCATTACTTAAATTATTCCCCTTTAGAAAAATTTCCCCTTGATTTATTTCCCCTTAAGATAATTAAATGACAATAATGAGTTCTTTTACTTAGTTAAAATTTCAAAATTAGTCAAAATCATTTTTAGTTAAATCGCCGGTCAACCGCGAGTTAGCGGGCATTCCGAGGGCCTAACACCTTCTCGGAATGTACATTGAACTTCGAACCCTTTTATTTTCAATTGATTTTATCTGTTTAAATCTTTTGAAAGCTTTAAGTTTTTTCTTGATTTTTTACTAAAAAATTAAGTGGCGACTCTGTTTTTTTTTTTTTGAAATTTGATTTCTCTTAAATCATAAGTTTAATCGATTTTTTGAAAACTTAGTCATTTTTCTTTTATTTATATTTTTTGAGTAAAATAATAAGAATGGTTAACACTAGAGTTTTATTGTTATTGAAATTTATTAAAAGAAAAATGTTGTTTTGTCTCTATGAATAATGGTAAAAAAAAAGGGGGCTCGGCTGGGAAGAGGAGTGTACTATGAGAGAAATTTTGCACATTTTGTTTCATGGGAAAGTGTTGTGCTGTACCAATTACCAATAAACTGTAAAAGGAAAAGAATAAAGATAAGTAAAATAAATTTGGGTTGGCTGTTTTAAAAAAAAATTAGATGGGTTTGTATTTTAGCTCATTTAATTAATGACATGAACTATTACTGTTCGCCATGTGTACACGGTGGTATGTCAAAATCAGATATGTTTTTCGTTTAAAAATAATGACATGGATGAGCACTTTCACTGTTGAACAGTACATAAATGAACCCAATTTTTAATAGATGATATAAATAGTCCTATTTTTAAAATTCGATAGTATATTTAATCATTTTTTCCCTATTTCTTATTAAATTTTGTATCAAATTAAACTAAATCAAACAAAGTAAAACGAAATAGATATATTCATATTCGTCTAAATTACTAACACAATTTCCTAATGAAAAGGAGTATATATAAGTTGAATACTACTCAGTGACCACAACAACACAACCGTGCGTGGTAGGTAGAAGCAGCAAAAGTGAATCTAGAATATTAGAGAATTTTATTATTGGATTCATTACATTTTATGATTTTTCACACATAAAATTTCAATAGTTCACATCAAAAGTATTAGGTTCAAATCGACGACCATGTTACTTTTGAATGTAATATTCGCCGGAAAACTACCGACTACCCGGCGCATTTGTAGAGATGCTACCTTTAGCCTCAATGAGGTGGCGGTGGTGAAGAACCTTCCTACTTCCGTGAACAATGTTAGGAAAATGATATCGAATGATCATTTCATCAGTAAAAACATTACTAAACCTAAAATGATGAATATTGTGGTACTCCAACAAAGGCAAATCAAACCGTCCGCCTATTTGAAGTGTTGACAGTATATTTTTGATACTTCTAATTTTCCCATCGTTGAAAGTAAGTCGTTGAGGAATATCGAGAATTTGAGTAGGAAAGGCCATGGCTTCTTGATATACACCAAGGAGCAACATAGAAAGGAACAAGGCAAAGAAGGAGGGAGCCATTAAAACTTAATTTAATTTGAAGAATAAAAAGATCATATAGTCGATAAATTAATTTTGCATGAATGTACGTGTTAGTGTAGGTCAATTTATAGTATTCATAGGAGATAGTTAGGTAGCTATAAAGTCATATTTTGACTTAAGCTCTATGTTATGGCTTATGCTATGTCTTGTTTAATATTATCTTGTTTTTATGATCAAATAAAGAGAATTATCTTGTTTTGTTCTCGAAGTAGGCCACACTAGATATACACGGCATGTGTGCGGTGGTTGTTTTTTGATGAACTTGAGAAGAATTGAAACAATTCAAAGGAGCCAGTGTTGTTGTCTGTGTGTAGGGCCATCCCCTTCTTGTAGGGGTACTAAGGTCTAAGAGAGTTTTGAGATGTTTCGATTTAATGAATTATTTCCTGTTAAAGCATCTATTATAAAATTGAAAATGAAAATCAGACATAAACTATAGACCTCGAACATGCTACTCTTGACTATGAAATGTTGAAATGTGTTTTGCAATTCCAGGCGTTGCCTCTCGTGAGCACATTTTGTTTGGAGAGTATCGAAGATCGTCTAGAAAAACATATACGTTACTAGTTGGCATGCTGTTTCTGTTTGTAGCTGCTGTTGGAATACTTATGGCATCGTCAGGACATCGAAAATAGTGTTTCGGAGACAGTTAGAACTCCATAAATCATAATGTTATTTGTACATGTTGTCAAAATTAGAAAAATGATGTCCTTAATAAAAATAGGGAACACAAATTATACAACTGACATTTCACATTGATTATGTCATCTGCATTTTCCGATACATCTATACAAGTAGAGGTGGACCCAAAATTTGAAGACTTTGAATGCACCAAATATAATTTTTAAGCTAAATTAAAAAAAAATAACAAAATAGAACTAATTTGATTTAACTTCACTTTTGAGAGAAAGATATGCTTGCAATTTGATAAGTACCTCTCCTTTAAGATCAAAAATCAAAATTTATTAAATTTGAAATTTTGTTCATGAGACAAACGAGGTCAAAAGTTCAAAATCATTCTCGTAAATCACCCCCAAAGTGGAAGGAGCATGCCATTGGTACCTAACCTTTCATAAGCTTATTGGAAATTTTTACAATGTAAATCAAACACAACTCATATATCTACATTTGCAATTTAAAGAGTAAAAAATGATGAAAAGTACTATTATGTCTCTGTAAATCAACAAAAATAAAGGGAAAATTACGATCTATGTCACGTATCATGATAAAATACTTATCAATCATTATTTATTAAAAAAAATGCAAAATTCAAAGTGGAGAAGCAAAGGTGAATTGAATGCAAATTGAATATCAACCACCATTTTAATCTAATGACACAATATATGAATCTATAATGAATTTATAATTAAGTGGATGTGTCTTGTGTCCCTACAAAGAATTTCCACACGGTATTATTCTTAAAAGCAATGGATATATTCAGATTAAAAAAGAAGTTTTTCGAAATGAAAATTTTAAAAGTCAACCTAATATCTGCAATATCTCTAATAATAGGAGGATAAAAGTTTGCATGCTAATTAAGTCAATAATAATAATAGGAGGGTCAAAGTTTTTTAAAACTTTCTTCTAGAAGAATTCTAATTGACTAAAACTAAAAAAAAATTGGGCGGGGGGGGAGGGGGGGAGTTCGGGGTAAAAAAATAAAAAAATTGAAGTTGAAAAATATTTTTTTAAAATAAGTTTTAAATTTATTTTTTTTTCAACAAAAAAAATTGTAATATGAAATTGGAGCAAAGTTTTGGAAAATGTTTTCCTTAGTTGTAGAAGGGAAGTCATTTTTCTTAAATTTGAGGAATATGAGTTGATTTGGAAAATATTTTACCCAACCAAACATGAGAAAATTGGAAAACATTTTTTTGGAAAATGTTTTCCTTCGTACCAAACACACCCTTAGACATAAAACTTTTGCGGTACCGGATAATTTGAATTGGAAAAAAAAAAAGAAAAAGAAAAGATAAATGTGTTAGAAATTTAAAGAAAAGGGAAAATTCAGAGTCAACAAACTTATCATGGATATATATTGATTTTATATATTCCTCTAAATAGAGAAATTCCATATTGTATATCTACGTTTGTAATTTAAAGGATAGGAAATGATTAAAAATACTGCTGTCTATAAATAAATAAAAGTTAATAGAGAAAATTTTCATTTATAAGGAGTGGTTTGGTGAATGTGCGGTCCAAAATCAAATCAAAATCTATAATTCGAACCAAATGCTATTGGATTGTCTATTTAACACTTTTAGATTATTATTTTTACCAAGTTATAAATCTGTAATGATTTTTATCATTTCTTTTCTGAACAGATTATAATCCAAATAATTATAATTTTACTTTTGGGTATATATAGTTACTTGACCTTAGGGTCTGAAAGATTGTGCTACTATACTTCTACTTGTTCAATTTATAAGCTTTACTAGATATAAGTGTCCGTGCTAGTACAGTTTCAATATCTATTATTTTGTGTTTTACTTTTATGTGACATAGATAGAATTTAGAAAGTCAATTAAATTTTAATATGATTTTTTAAATATTTTAAGTTGTTACTTATTGTGATTTATAGTATTTTTTTTACGTAATTTTTAAATAATACATGTTACTTCTCTTGTTCCAACTAGTACATATAGAATTTCAAGAGTCAATCAAATACTATGTTGTTAATTATTGAGATTTACAAGGTAGTTTCCAAATCAAATAATACCCTGTCTCTAATTACTGGTCCACTTTTCTTTTTTTAGTTGTCCCTAATTACTTGTCCATTTTGACAAATCAAGAAAGGACAAATTTTTTTCACCTATTATACCCTCAAGTAATTACTTTGAAAAATGTAGAACTTTTTGAAAACCTTAAGTTTTTAATTCATCCACTTCATAATTAATGAGGGTAAAATGATAAACTCACTATGTCAATAATTATTTTCTTAATAGGTGTATCAATTTAAAAGTGAACAAGTAATTAAAGACAGAGGAAGTACATATTACTTCTTTTGTTCCATTTTATGCGACACAGATAGATTAATTTTATGAATCAATTGATTTTTTTTATAACCAATCGAATTTTTTGTATGATTTAAAAAAAAAATTTAAGTTATCAATTACCATGATTTATAGTATTTTTTACGTAATTTTTAAATATATAAAAACTTTAAAAATAAGATATATAAATTAAAACGAAAGAAAAAAATGAATATATGTGAAGCTGCCACTTATATATTAGTAGGGGATATATTTAGCCTGTCACTGCAGAGGTGGAGCTAGGTGGGAGTTCATGGGTTCGGACGAACCCATTAGCTTTTTCATAGACCTTATATTTGTACTAGAAAATTAATTAATTAATTAATTATATATATATATATATATATATATATTTATTTATTTATGAACCACTAATAAAATTAATTGACGATTATTAATGAAATTTAAAATCTCCAAACTCTTAATTCTGACTTCACCTCTTAGCCAATGAGAGAACTGCACAAGTTAACTTCATAAAACGTTACTAGAAGTATGAAATATGTGCATTTGTTTGAGCCTCGTGTAAAGTCAATATTTGAATAAAAAAGAAAAGGTAGAGAAACCAAAAGTCAAATCGATAATCGACATCTTGATTATTTTTTACTATTGATTTAGTATATTTATAAATCAATAAGTTGAATTGATAATATTCAAAATCGAACGAAACCACTTGATTGATAAGCCTCCTATGCGGGCATATTTAAAGATTATATTAGGGGTATGTTTGGTAGGGTGGAAAACATATTCTAAAATATATTTTCCAATTTTCTTGGTTAGTCAAAATAAGAAAAATGATGTCCTTAATAAAAATAGGAAACACAAATTATACGAGTGACATTTCACATTGATTATGTCATCTCCATCTTCCGATACAACTATACAAATAGAGGTGGACCCAAAATTTAAAGACTTCGGATGCACCAAATATAATCTTTAAGCTAAATTTAGAATAAAAATAACAAAATAGAACTAATTTGATTTAACTTCACTTTTGAGAGAGAGATATGCTTGCAATTTGATAAGTACAATTAAGGAAGAACAAAGTGACAAACAACATTTGCAACAAAATCCAAACAATTAAATCCATAGATTAATCGTGTCATTATAACATCTAATCAACTTTTTAGAGTGATATTGTTGTCATCCAACATGAAAATCTAGCCAAATCACACCAAATATCGATTTGATTCAAATTTCAATTTGATTTAAATTTTTTAACCATAACGATGAATAACCCTACTTTTCAATCCATCATACTAAAAATTAGGCATGTCCCTAAAAATACATTTCGAAACAGATTCTTCACCAGTTGACGGGCAATCAATTTTTATACATAAATTAATTAAATCTCTGAAGGAAAATTTCGTCTGCCTAACTAAATTTTAAAGCCGCACAACAAATGTTATTATGCTATTTATAAGATCACAAGCTTTTAAATATTCATATTTTTTATATTAAATCAAACTAAAACAAACAAAGTGAAACGAAATAAACATATTCATATATGTTAGAAAAAAATTACAACATAATTTTCTAACGAAAAGGAACCCTGCCAATGTATAATTTCACGCATAGAATATTAATATTTTGCGTCAAAGCTGTATTAGCCAAAGGATTGGCTAAATATTCGCCGGAAAACTACCGACTACCCGGCGCATTTGTAGAGATGCTACCTTTGGCCTCAATGAGGTGACGGCGGCGAAGAACCTTTTGATTTCCGTGATGGATAATCCTGGTTGAAGTTGATGGAATAATACTCATAAAATTGTGAGTTTCACCTTTACTAGTTGGAGTTGATGGAACAATGTTAGAAAAAGGATATCGAATGATCAATTCATCATTAAAAACATCATTAACCCCAAAATGACAAATATTATAGAGCTTTAACAAAGGAAAATCAAACCTTCCGCCTATTTGGAGTGTTGAAAGTATATTATTTTTGATATTCCAATCATTGAAAGCATGTTGCTGAGGAATATCAAGAGCCATGGCTTCCTGATATACAGCAAGGAGCAACATGGAAAGGAACAAAGCAAAAAAGGAGGAAGCCATTATACCTATTTTCATTTGAATTTGTATGAATGAATGAATCTGAAAATAGGGTCAAATGTATTTATAGTATTTTAGTACTAGATTAGGAATAGATGGACTTTCTATAAGATCCATTTTATTAACAATATTTATCACTACTTCAGCGACTTGGTCGGTTACTCGAGATTCTAGATTATTCCATTTTATCACGTTAGCAATGGTCAGTGGTCAAATTGAGATATAATTTTTTAAAAACTTGTCATCTTATGATACGACAATAACATTAATTGCGTACCATTTGTCTTTTTGTCTACCACGTGAAGATTAAATAAATAAAAAAAGATAAGTTATGCGGCAAAGATTTCATGACTTTGAAAGCATGTTGCTGAGGAATATCAAGGGCCATGGCTTCTTGATATACAGCAAGGAACAACATGGAAAGGAACAAAGCAAAAAAGGAGGAAGCCATTATACTTATTTTCATTTGAATTTGCATGAATGAATGTGAAAATAGAATGTATTTATAGTATTATAGTACTAGATTTGAAGTTCGTAATAAGTACAACAACATTAATTGCCTATGTAATAAGTACATAATAATAAGGAAAAGTTGAATGATTCCAAAAAGTGAAGATCTTCAATTAAAAGAAAAATGAATGTGGCAATATTTCCAGTTTTCATATTTTGCTTTCCCGTATCTAAGAAAAGACAAAAACAAAAAGTAAATTTCAAAATACCATTGTCAAGTCAAATAGAATATTTTAAATCATTCAAATCCAGCTTTCTTTGTTGACTTATGTTGTTGCAGCTGTGTGGCTAAAGAATATTTAAATTGTTTCTTTTGTTTTTGCTTTTGCTCTTTCTCACTAAGACCATCTCCAACTCACCTCTATTTTACTCTCAATTTTCTATATTTATAGAGTAAAATAAACACTCCAATCTATCTCTATATCACTCGCTATTCTTTAAATTTAGAGAGGTGAATAGTAATTCTCTTTAAATTTGAAGAACTACTATTCACACTCTCTATTTCATTTTTTAATTATTTTATTATTATTTCTATTAATTTCTAATTAACATATTATTTTACATATAATGTCATTAATTAAATATCTAATATTCATACTTCTTTTTAAATGTAATATAATATTTTAAAAATATATATTATTTAATATATACTACTTTCATCCGAATTAATAGTATTTAAATTTTTTCTGATTTTCGTCGATAATATAATATAATTTTATTATTAATTTTCACTATAAAGAAGACACATAATTAAAATGATAATATGAAAATTTAATTTAAAAATACAACACATAATTTGATTTTAATTTAAATACAAGATAACAATACAATGCATAACATAATAATTTAAATACAAGATAAAATACATTACATAACATAATAATTAATTCACGATGAAACAAGAATTATGCCGAAAAGATGTTGAACGTGCATTCGAAATTTTATAATCACGTTTTGCAATTTTTGCAAGACTCTCACGTATTTGGAGAAAAGAAGTGCTACATGATATAATGACTAAATGTATTATATTGTACAACATGATATAATTGAGGATGAACGTGATCTTAATGCACCAATTGAAGATGTTGTAGAGGCTCCAACTCCAACGACAAAAATGGTGGTAGATGAAAATCTCCGGTTTGAATAACTTTTAGCTAGACATAAAAAATTAAGGACAAAAATGCTCATTTTGAACTCTGTAATGCATTAATAGAGCATTTATTGGAGCAACGTAATAATTTCAAAAAATTGAGTGTTTATGTAATTGTATTTCAGTTTTATTTGATTTTGTCCATTAATTTGTAGCTTATATAATATTTTATTGCAAGTTATGTTATTTAAAATTTAAAATAAAATATAAATTTATATTAAATAATTTTTTTTTTAAAAAAAATCATATGAAATTATATAAAGTAATTAGTGGGAAAAGGAAATAAAGAAATTATTATGAAATAAGAAAATAAAAATGAAATAGAAATAATAATATAATATAATATTGAGGAGAGAGAAAAAGAATTATTTTTAGAGAGTAAAATAAAGAATTGGATTGGAGTTGGTTGTTTGAAAAAATAGAGAACTCTATATTTGGAGAGTAAAATAGATTGTTAAACATTGTGTGATCCCTTTAAATTTATTTGTTTTTAAGTTTTGTGGTTCATTTACATACTCTCAATAGTTTATTTTGTACTATATCTTATTTTTCCTTTTTAACGCGTTTTATGTTTTAAAATAACGTATATAATAGAAATAGTATAAATTACAATAATAAAAAACTTTAATGTTATAAAAAATAATTGATTTATATTTTTTAAATTTAGTATATTTAATTAAATTAATCATAAAAATTAAAAGTACAGAATATCTTTGGACATCATGAAATGCATGTTTGAGAAAAAAGATTAATATTATAAATATTATGTCATAAAATTATAAAATATTTGACAAAAAAATAATTTATCAAGTCTAGCTTGCAATGTAAAATATCGAGTCAATACTCCTAAACAAATGAAGGTGAAAATATAACACAAGTTCTAAATTCAAAACAAAATATTTAATATAATACTCTTATGTTCATTTTCAACATAACATACATAAATATGATATAAGAGAAAATAAAAACGTAAATTCATAACTTTATTTAACAATAAATTGTACTTTAATTTAAAAATTATAATACTAACAAAACTATACTAATAATATTTTTTAGATAATATGAAAAATTGCATGGAATCACATGAAGTAAATGTTGAGAATAAAAAGGAAATGAAGTATAAATAAAAAAAATACTTTTAGAAAATGTTGGAATCATAAACATAAAAAAGAATTTAAAAAATAAAAAAAATACATTAAAAGGAAAAAAAATAAAAATAGAAATAAAAGGAAGAAATTAAAAAGTAATCAGTTTGTAATTACCAACAATTCACACCCTCTTCATGTGATTGGAGAGTGAAATTACATCCTGTCAATTACATTCAATTATCTGCTGACCAGGTAATTACATGATCAACCAAATAATACAAACAATATAATTACACTCAATTACATCAAATCTAATTACGAGCGTTCCAAACCGCCCCTACACTTCCCGACAAAATGAACGTCTTAATCTTCTTACGTATACAAGGAACAAAAAACAACAATAATGACTTTACACACGAATGCAGTTTCATATTACCTGGCGCATTTCTAGAAATGCTACCTTTGACCTTCAATGGGTATGGAGCCGTGGCCCTACCACAAAAAGGTCCACCACGTGAAGATTAAATATGATTGGCATATAAGAAAGTGCCCTTATCGTCCGACGTTTTCATTCCAATTTTACGTGCGAAATATTTTTTTTCCCTTTTAGTTTGTTTAAAAAATAAAATATTCATAGTAGAGTGCTTACTTGAAGGATAGAGGTTGTGATATAGATTGTAGGGCAGCGAATTATCCTGAATTCCAAAAAAAAAATGTTACCTTATAAGCATTATAAATAATTTAATTTTAAAATTCTCTTTTTATATTTAATGAAATGATTCTCAAGTATACAAATATCTAAGGATTATATTTTTGACCACAAATTTCAAAAAAATATTATATTGAGATCTATAATTGACCGTAGGGGTATACAAAATCGAACCAAAAATTGAATCAAATTGCAAATCAAGTCAAACCGAAAAAAAAAATCCAACTAGTGGTTTGGTATTGGAAAAAAAAAACTCGACTATATTTGGGTTGATTTGGTTATAACTAAAAAAAATCGACCCGAGACCAAACCAGCTCGACATTAGATATGATTTTAAAATTTTATTTTATACATAAAAATATTTACTTTGATATAATTTTAAAATATTTCTTATACTATTTCATAGTTTTTTTCTTTTAATATATTATTTAAAGTTTAAAACTTAGAATTCAAAATGGTCCAATAAAGATTATAGTTCATAGATGTGCTCTTGATAAAACAAAAGAAATGTGAAGATCGTCCCATTGAATATGCTCCATTCTTTGAAGTGAATGTGATAGCAATACATTAAGGGTGTGTTTGGTATGAAGGAAAATGTTTTCCTAGAAAATGTTTTCCTGGAAAACAAGTTGATTTTTGACTTATTTTCTCATGTTTGGTTGGTGAGTAGAAAATATTTTCCGGAAAAGATTGTGTTTGATTTATGAATGAATTTTTTTTTTGAGAAATATCTTTTATTTTTACTAGAGTAGAAAAATAATTTTTGAAATTGAAAATATTTTTTAAAAACGAACTTAAATTTTTTTGGGGGTGGGGTGGGTGGTAGGGGATGCGTTGAGGGTAGAGGTGAAAAATTGAAATTTTGAAGTTGACAATATTTTTTAAAAACAAACTTAATTTTTTTTTT
>NC_064282.1:88916076-88954963 GCF_019186545.1 Solanum stenotomum
GGGGGCATGGGTGATTGAGGATCGGGATGAAAAAATAAAAAATTGAAGTTGAAAATATTTTTTTAAAAAACAATAAAAAAATTGATAGGGGGGCGAGGGTAGTGGGTGGGGGTAAAAAATAAAAAAATTGAAATTAGAAATATCTTTTAAAAATAATTTTTAATATTTTTTTTGGGAGGGGTGGGGGTAGGGGTAGGGGTGAGGGTGTGTAAAAAAATTGAATTTAAAAACAAGTTTTAAATTATTTTTTTTGGGGTGTTGTTTGGAGGGTAGGGACAAAATAAATTGATTTTTTCAACAAAAAAGTAATTGTAGTTTGAAGTTGGAAAATGTTTTCCTTAAGTTTTGAAGGGAAGTCATTTTCCTTAAATTTGAGAAAAATGAGTTGATTTGGAAAACATTTTCCAAAACATTTAACCCAACCAAATATGAGAAAATTGAAAAATATTTTCCGGAAAATATTTTCTTTCATACCAAACACACCCTAAAAGTCTGAAAGATGACAAGATAATTTTATGATTAAACATATGAATATGGACATGAAGGGACAAAATTATAATAGTCATCAGTGTGAAAGAAAGAACATTATGGGTTCTCAAAATGACCTTTTAATGAGTGAAGGTAATTTTTGTCATCAAAATGATATGAAAAGTCGTTAGAAACATGTTTGTTATGAGATACACTTGACTTTCAAAAGTGATGTTGATGTATGATAAATTTCAAAGCATGACAATGAACTTCTAATGAAAGGAATAATTATGAAGCATGTATATATGATTATAGTCAAATCCTTGAAGAGAATGTGACTTGTGATAAGTACCATGAAAAGTGGACCATTCTTGAAAGTGAATGTGTCAAGAGTAGATGATGAAAATTATATATAAGGACATACTCATGTATGATTTAATAAATACCACAACTCACCCCTAAGGGAGGTTAGAGAGACATAAATAAATTTTATGTTGGTATAATGGTCATTGGTCAAGTACTTTTAGTACATCACAAATATTATGGATGTTTTAGTATGAACTATCGAAATGACAAAAGAAGGAATAATTCTTGACCACAAAATTGTCATTGATTATGTATCTTTGTACGTCAAAAATATTTTGCCAGATATTAAATAAAAGGGAGGAGATACTAATGACAAAAGTAAATCAAGAAACAAGTTTTGCTTGTAATGATTTTGACCATGACAATAATGGTATATATTTCTCCTTGAAAGAGATGTTCACCACAAAAACAATGTTATGAAATATGTGATAGTATCAAATGTCAATTGTGAGCTTTGGTGAGCTAATATGCTACTATCAAAACAAATAAAATTGCTCATGATATTGAAATTATAGTAAGTCTCAAAAGAAACTTTTTAAGTTTCAAAGAAATAGTCAAAGAAAAAATTGAGACTATTAAAAAGATTTAAGTTCTTCGTATAATCAAGGAATTATAAATATTTATGTGAAAGATTACCCATATTTTCATGTTGTTTGTGGTAACTAAATAAGGGCATGATGATGGAATCACATGCAAAATAAACTAAAAATTTATTGAAATAAATATCAGTTGGCATGACCGGTTGACGACCATCTCGGTTCAAATACTACTATCATCAATTAGGAAAATAACTTTTATATTGACACTTATAATGGACACTATGCGACAAAAATGTAATGACTTTGTAATCTTATGATAGCACAATAACATTAAAAGTTGAATGATTCCAAAAAGTAAATAAATGAACACGTCTTCATCTTGAATTAAAAGAAAAATGAATGTGAGTCCCATTTTTCATATTTTGCTTTTCCATATCTAAGAAAAGATAAAAAAAAAAACTACTATCAACATTTAGGAAAATAACTTTTATATTGACACTTATAATGGACACTATGCGACAAAAATGTAATGACTTTGTAATCTTATGATAGCACAATAACATTAAAAGTTGAATGATTCCAAAAAGTAAAAAAATGAACGTCTTCATCTTGAATTAAAAGAAAAATGAATGTGACAGTCCCATTTTTCATATTTTGCTTTTCCATATCTAAGAAAAGACAAAAAAAAAAAAACTACTAACATCAATTTTATTTTAAAAAATAAAGGTACAATATATTAGAAAATAATTCTTTGCTATACATATATCTGAGAATTATTTTCGTTCATAAATTATTATTTTTTTAAAAAAAACTTTCTCAAATTACCATGTCAAGTCAAATAGAAAATTAAAACGTATCATGGAACTAGATAATGCTGTCTTTCAATATTTTAAATTATTCAAAATCCCAGCGTACTTTCGTTGACTCATATTGTTCAAACAAATAACTGCATGGCTAAAGAATATTTAAATTGTTTCTTTGCTTTTGCTTTGGCCGTTGCTCGGTGTCACCATCTCCAATCCTTTTTTATTTTCTAGCGGCTCTAGATGCTACTTACTTATCGCTATTTTACTTTCCATTTTTTAAATTTGGAAAGTCAAATAGAAACTAGACACTCCAATTCATTTTTATATCACTCTTTATTTTTTAAATTTAGAGAGGTAAATATAATTGTTCTCCAAGTTTGAAGAACTACTATTTACACTCTCTATTTCAATTTTTGATTATTTTATTATTATTTTTATTACTTTCTAATTAACATATTATTTTACATATAATGTTATTAATTAAATATCTAATATTCATACTTCTTTCTAAATGTAATATAATATTTTTAAAATATATATTATTTAATATATACTACTTTCATCCGAATTAATAGTATTTAAATTTTTTCTGATTTTCGTCAATAATATAATTTGATTTTATTATTAATTTTCAGTATAAAGAAGACACAAAATTAAAATGATAATATGAAAATTTAATTTAAAAATACAACACATAATTTGATTTTAATTTAAATACAAGATAACAATACAATGCATAACACAATAATTTAAATACAAGATAAAATACAATACATAACATAATAATTAATTCGCGATGAAACAAGAATTATGCCGAAAAGATGTTGAACGTGCATTCGGAGTTTTACAATCACGTTTTGCAATTTTGGCAAGACCGTCACGTNAACAGTGACTTTACACAAGATCAATTTTTACATATAAATTAATTAAAACTCTAAAGGGAAATAATATTCCATCATAATAGTAGTAGTAGTACATGTCCCTTAAAGAGGTTTGCCAATCAAAGTCTTAATTTTCTTATGTTATACAAGAAAAAAACAACAACAATGACTTTACACAAGATCAATTTTTAATAGTAGTAGTAGTAGTAGTAGTAGAAGTAGTACATGTCCCTTAAAGAGGTTCGCCAATCAAATTCTTAATTTTCTTATGCTATACAAGAAAAAAACAACAACAATGACTTTACACAAGATCAATTTTTAGTAGTAGTAGTAGTAGTAGTGACTTTACACAAGATCAATTTTTACATATAAATTAATTAAAACTCTAAAGGGAAATAATATTCCATCATAATAGTAGTAGTACATGTCCCTTAAAGAGGTTCGCCAATCAAAGTCTTAATTTTCTTATGTTATACAAGAAAAAAACAACAACAGTGACTTTACACAAGAACAATTTTTACATATAAATTAATTAAAACTCTAAAGGGAAATAATATTCCATCATAATAGTAGTAGTAGTAGTAGTACATGTCCCTTAAAGAGGTTCGCCAATCAAAGTCTTAATTTTTTTATGTTATACAAGAAAAAAACAACAACAATGACTTTACACAAGATCAATTTTTAGTAGTAGTAGTAGTAGTAGTAGAAGTAGTACATGTCCCTTAATGAGGTTCGCCAATCAAAGTCTTAATTTTCTTATGTTATACAAGAAAAAAACAACAACAATGACTTTACACAAGATCAATTTTTAGTAGAAGTAGTAGTAGTAGTAATAGTAGTGACTTTACACAAGATCAATTTTTACATATAAATTAATTAAAACTCTAAAAGGAAATAATATTCCATCATAATAGTAGTAGTAGTAGTACATGTCCCTTAAAGAGGTTCGCCAATCAAAGTCTTAATTTTCTTATGTTATACAAGAAAAAAACAACAAAACTGACTTTACACAAGATCAATTTTTATATATAAATTAATTAAAACTCTAAAGGGAAATAATAGCTAGTCTATATATATAACATGAACTTTCCCAGAAGGATGAATAAGAATATTGTGAACAAATCTTCATTTGTAATTCACAATTTATTAGTACCGTCATGGCCAGGGTCGTGACACTACAACGTCTTGTCCACATTGTCAGACTCATCCAATACCTTGTCAGGATAAAGGACAAACCAAACTATGCTATGCAATATAATCTCTTACGTATTTTTAAACGTAGAATAAATTTTAAAAATAAATAAATAAATAAAAATTTTAAAATACTCAAAATAGTTGGTGTAACATAGAACAATTGGGATACATAATAGTTGAAAGTTATTTTTATAGGCTATATATAATATATGTATTACTTTGGTGGAGTAGCATAAGGACCACAAAAGAAAGAGAGAGAGAACATAGATAGTGATGTTTGATTTGAAGAAGACTATTGCATTAAAGAAACTCACATGGAAGATGAATAAGAATATTGTGAACAAATCTTCTTCATTTGTAATTCACAAATTATTAGTACTGTCACAGTCGGGATCATGATCGTACAACGTCTTGTCCATAGTGTTAGGGGTCGTTTGATTGGAAACAAGTTATTTCAGGATAAGTTATCATGGGGTTAGCTATTTATATGGGANTTTGAAGAAGACTATTGCATTAAAGAAACTCACATGGAGGATGAATAAGAATATTGTGAACAAATCTTCTTCATTTGTAATTCACAAATTATTAGTACTGTCACAGTCGGGATCGTGATCGTACAACGCCTTGTCCATATTGTTAGGGGTCGTTTGATTGGAAACAAGTTATTCTAGGATAAGTTATCATGGGGTTAGCTATCCTGAGATAACTTATCCCACCATGTATATGGAATAACTTATTCCATCACTATGATATAAATGGTGGGATAAGTTATCCCAAACATGGCAACCAAACAATATAATTCTTCACACCAAATGAGCCCTTAGAGTTATTCAATACCTTGTCAGGGACAAACTAAATTATGCTATGCAATTATACGGTAATACTGATTTAGCATATTTACAAATCAATAAGTTGACTCAATAATATTCAAAATCGAACCGAACCACTTGATCGATAAGCCTCCTAGGCGGGTATATTAGAAGATTAGGATTCATGGGTATGTTCAGTAGGATGGAAAGCATTTTTTGAAGAAAAATATTTATCATTTTTTCATGATCGGTTAGTCAAAATAAGGAAAGTGACATCCTTAATAAAAGTAGCTAGAGAACGACAAATTATACAAGTGATATTTGTCACTTTGATTGTGTCATCATGACCTACCTTCCAACACAACTATACAAGTAGAGCCTAAGCTAGCGTTTGTGTAATGATTGGGTTCCGTTGTTATAGAAAATTCAACGGGAAAAAAATTGGGGCCGGAAAATTTTTTCGTAGTATCTTAAAATTTTCCAACCTAATCCAGATTTGGACGAAATTGGAGTCCTTGAGGTGTAGGGAAATCTGGTAACAATCAGGTGAAGTAATTATGATTTCGATTACATGAGTAGTTAGATAACTCGTTAAGGAATCCATACGACTTTATGGAATTGAATTTGGGCGAGTAGAACTCTCGGAATCGATCTTAGCGTAAAGGGCATTTTCTGAGCGTTGTTGGTTAGGGGTGTGTTGTGAAATGGGGATTTTGAAATTCTTTAAATAGCTCACTGGTTCGAGAATGTTGCCTTGGCGCCGATTTTTGACGCTCTGGCGGGTCCGCATACTCAAACTTGTCCCTGATTCAATTATAATTATAACTCATTAAAAACAATAGTTCTTTTTTTCTCAATTTTATTACTCAAATTAGAACCCAAACTTTTTCGGAGGAGGTAGTAACAAATATTAGTTGTAATTAAAAAATAATGGGTACATTTTATAAAAATATAAAAATTTGGGGTATTTAAAATTTTCAAATATTAGAACTTGGCCCAAATACTAGTTTTTTTTCTAGTATTTGGGAACTTGGGATACTTGGTAAATATATTTGCCAAATTATATAACCAAACACCACTTTCCAATTTTTTCCAAGTTTTCCCCAAATTTTCCCTAAATATTTTTGGGGCCAAACGGGTCCTAAAAATGACATACTTTTCAATAGGGGTGTTCATGGTTCGGGTTGGATCGGTTATTGGTTAAAACCAAAACCAAACCAATTTAGTTGGTTTTTATATTTCTAAAACCAAACCAAACGAAAAAAAATAACTATATGTTTGGTTCAATTTGGTTCTGATTTTTTGGTTTTTTCAGTTTGAAAGTAATAAATTAAATTTGTTGAGAACAGATGCATCTTGATAGACATAGACACCTAATACATGAACAGTTTACAAGAAAGTCATTGTCGATTCATTTAAGCAATACTAGAGTTATTATTACATGAATAAAGTGATTCAATTAAGACAAAGTGTGACTATCGATCCAATGTGACGTAGTGTAGGTAAAAGTTAAAGTAATGGATTTAAATGGACTTGGTCTAGGGTTTTAATAGTTTGGCTAAAATTGAAGTGTTGGACTTGGAAAAATGATAAAGTTAAGACTTGAGTTAATTAAAATTTAACAAAATATTTATATTTATTTATGAATAATATATAAATAATTAAAAATTTTATATATATGATTTCCCTGTTCGATTTGATTGTTTTTGCTAATTTTTTTTTAGTAAAAGCAAAACCAAACCAAACCAAACCAAGTAATATCGATTTTCAAAATTTAAAATCAAACCTAACCAAACCACAACAAATATCGATTATTTTAATCAATTTGGTTCAAATTATAATTCGATTTAATTATTTAACCATAACAATGAACAACCCTACTTTTCAATCCATCATACTAAAAAGGCATGTCCCTAAAAATACATTTCGAAACAGATTCTTCACCAGTTGACGGGCAATCAATTTTTATACATAAATCAATTAAATCTCTGAAGGAAAATTTCGTTGCCTAACTAAATTTTAAAGCCGCACAACAAATGTTATTATGCTATTTATAAGATCACAAGTTTTTAAATATTCATACTTTATATTAAATCAAACTAAAACAAACAAAGTGAAACGAAATAAACATATTCATATATGTTAGAAAAAAATTACAACATAATTTTCTAACGAAAAGAAACCCTGCCAATGTAAAATTTCACACATAAAATATTAATATTTTGCGTCAAAGCTGTATTAGCCAATCCTTTGGCTAATTATTCGCCGGAAACTACCGACTACCCGGCGCATTTGTAGAGATGCTACCTTTGGCCTCAATGAGGTGACGGCGGCGAAGAACCTTTTGATTTCCGTGATGGATAAATAATCCTGGTTGAAGTTGATGGAATAATACTCATAAAATTGTGAGTTTCACCTTTACTAGTTGGAGTTGATAGAACAATGTTAGAAAAAGGATATCGAATGATCAATTCATCATTAAAAACATCATTAACCCCAAAATGACAAATATTATAGAGCTTTAACAAAGGAAAATCAAATCTTCCGCCTATTTGGAGTGTTGAAAGTATATTATTTTTTATATTCCAATCATTGAAAGCATGTTGCTGAGGAATATCAAGGGCCATGGCTTCTTGATATACAGCAAGGAGCAACATGGAAAGGAACAAAGCAAAAAAGGAGGAAGCCATTATACTTATGTTCATTTGAATTTGCACGAATGAATGAAAGTGAAAATAGGGTCAAATGTATTTATAGTATTATAGTACTAGATTTGAAGTCCGTGCTACTAAAGCCCAGCTCAAGATTTTTTATTTTTTTTTGTTTCAATTTATGTGATACTGAAGAGTTAATCAATATTTTAAAAATCACATTTTCTAATTTGTTAGAAAATTATGTTGTAAATTTTTTTAAACGTATATGCATATGCTTATTTTATTTTAATTTGATTTGATACAAAATTAAAAAAAATATATATAAATTTTTAAAAACTTGTGATCTTATGATAACACAATAACATTAATTATGTACCAATTTGTCTTGTCGTCCATCACGTGGAGATTAAATAAATAAAAAAAGATAAGCCGGTGCGGCTAAAAGTAAAAAAATGAACACGTCTTCATCGTCAATTAAAAGAAAAATGAATGTGGCAGTCCCATTTTTCATATTTTGCTTTCCCATATCTAAGAAAAGACAAAAAAGAAAAAACTACTATCATCAATAAAGGTACAATATATTATCCATAATATATTAAAAACATAACATAATTTTCAGTGAAATGATTCTTTGCTATACATATATATCTGAGGATTATTTTAGATTATAAATTTTTTTAAAAAAATTTAAAAAATCTTTTCTCAAACTTTCCATTTTTTATATTTGTAGAGTAAAATAGAAAATGAACGTTTTAATCCATCTCTATATCACTCTCTATTCTTTAAATTTAGAGAGGTGAATAGTAATTCTCCAAATTTGGAAAATTACTATTCACACTCTCTATTTCATTTTTTATTATTTTATTATTATTTCTATTACTTTCTAATTAACATATTATTTTACATATAATGTCATTAATTAAATATCAAATATTCATACTTCTTTTTAAATGTAATATAATATTTTAAAAATATATATTATTTAATATATACTACTTTCATCCGAATTAATAGTATTTAAATTTTTTCTGATTTTCGTCGATAATATAATTTGATTTTATTATTAATTTTCACTATAAAGAAGACACAACATTAAAATGATAATATGAAAATTTAATTTAAAAATACAACACATAATTTGGTTTTAATTTAAATACAAGATAACAATACAATGCATAACATAATAATTTAAATACAAGATAAAATACAATACATAACATAATAATTAATTCGCCATGAAACAAGAATTATGCCGAAAAGATGTTGAACTGCATTCGGAATTTTACAATTACGTTTTGCAATTTTCGCAAGACCCTCACGTATTTGGAGAAAAGAAGTGTTGCATGATATAATGACTAAATGTATTATATTGCACAACATGATAATTGAGGATGAACGTGATCTTAATGCACCAATTCAAGATGTTGTAGAGACTCCAACTCCAACGACAAAAATGGTGGTAGATGAAAATCTCCGGTTTGAATAACTTTTTGCTAGACATAAAAAATTAAGGACAAAAATGTTCATTTTGAACTCCGTAATGCATTAATAGAGCATTTATTGGAGCAATGTAGTAATTTCAAAAAATTGAGTGTTTATGTAATTGTATTTCAGTTTTATTTGAATTTGTCCATTAATTTGTAGCTTATATAATATTTATTGCAAGTTATGTTATTTGAAATTTAAAATAAAGTATAAATTTATATTAAATAATTTTTTTTAAAAAAAATCATATGAAAATTATATAAAGTAATTAGTGGGAAAAGGAAATAAAGAAATTATTATGAAATAAGAATATAAAAATGAAATAGAAATAATAATATAATATTGAGGAGAAAGAAAAAGATTCCTTTTTAGAGAGTAAAATAAAGAATTGGATTGGAGTTGGTTGTCTGATAAAAATAGAGAACTCTATATTTGGAGAGTAAAATAGATTGTTAAACATTGTGTGAGCCCTTTAAATTTATTTGTTTTTAAGTTTTGTGGTTCATTTACATACTCTGAAATCTTAATAGTTTATTTTGTACTATATCTTATTTTTCCTTTTTAACGTGTTTTATGTTTTAAAATAATGTATATAATAGAAATAGTATAAATTACATTAATCAAAAACTTTAAATATTTAAAAGTCATACATAGAAATTAATATATACTACTTAAGATATATGGAAAAAAAAACTATAAATTACAATAATTTCTTCTCTAATTGATACGTAAAGAACAGCAGTTGAATTGTCTGCAATTTCTTTTGTCTTTTACCGCTAAGCACTATATGCCAGCCTCTACATTATTTTTTACAGTTTTGTGGTTCATTTACCTACTACCATTGATCATTTATTTTGTGCTTTCTCCGTTTTAATTTGTTTATTTTATTTCTCATTTTAGTATGTTATATATTTAAAAATTAAAAAAATACTATAAATTATAATAGTATAATACCTTAAAATATTTAGAAGACATATAAATTTTTTTGAATGATTTTGATAATTTTATATAAGCCACATAAATTAGGACAACGGGAATAATATATATTATTTAAAAATTATGTAAAAATTATTATAAATTACAATAATTAACAACTTAAAATAATTTTAACAAAATAAACTCCTAATGAAATAAATTTGTCTTATAAAAATAAATAATATAATCCTTTTGATGTAAACAAATTTTAATAGAGTAAAATAAATCCAATCAACTGAACAAATGATATAAAAATTAATTAGTAAATAACTGAGTAATTAATTATATTAAATAAATACAACAAAATCATTAAAAAAATTATAAATAATAAAATCTACACAAATATTTAGCACAATGTTATTGGGCCCGTGCACAATATATAGAATTTGTTTAGTACTTTTATGAGTCAAGCAAAACAAATTTAAAAAATTAACTAAGAAAGAAAAATGAGCTACGTTCACTTTGTTACAAGGAGTGTCACTTTATTATATTTGACCTTTATTTATATTNCTTTTTAAATGTAATATAATATTTTAAAAATATATATTATTTAATATATACTACTTTCATCCGAATTAATAGTATTTAAATTTTTTCTGATTTTCGTCGATAATATAATTTGATTTTATTATTAATTTTCACTATAAAGAAGACGCAAAATTAAAATGATAATATGAAAATTTAATTTAAAAATACAACACATAATTTGATTTTAATTTAAATACAAGATAACAATACAATGCATAACATAATAATTTAAATACAAGATAAAATACAATACATAACATAATAATTAATTCGCGATGAAACAAGAATTATGTTGAAAAGATGTTGAACGTGCATTCGGAGTTTTACAATCACGTTTTGCAATTTTTGCAAGACCGCCACGTATTTGGAGAAAAGAAGTGTTACATGATATAATGACTAAATGTATTATATTGCACAACATGATAATTGAGGATGAACGTGATCTTAATGCACCAATTCAAGATATTGTAGAGGCTCCAACTACAACGATATAAATGGTGGTAGATGAAAATTTCCGATTTGAATAACTTTTAGCTAGACATAAAAAATTAAGGACAAAAATACTCATTTTAAACTCCGTAATGCATTAATAAAGCATTTATTGGAGCAACGTAATAAGTTTGAAAAATTAAGTGTTTATATAATTGCAGCTTTATTTGAATTTGTCCATTAATTTGTAGCTTATATAATATTTAATTGGTGTAACTGTAGATTCTTGTCCCTTCTTTCGGTGCAAAACTTTAAGGGCAAAGTAGCGGGTCATGACACATGGCCCTACCACAAAAAGGTCCACCACGTGAAGATTAAATATGATTTGGCATTTAAGAAAATCCGTTTGATTCTTTTGTCATTATAAATGTGCACCCATATCGTCCGTCGTTTTCATTCCAATTTTACGTGCCAAATATTTATTTTCTTTTCAGTCTGTTTTTTAAAAAAATATTCATAGTAGAGTGCTTACTTGAAGGATAGAGGTTGTGATATAGGTTGTAGGGCTACGAATTATCCTGGATTCCAAAAAAAAAAAGTTACCTTATAAGCATTATAAATAATTTAATTTTAAAAATTCTCTTTTTATATTTAATGAAATGATTCTCAATTATACAAATATCTAAAAATTATATTTTAGACCACAAATTTCAAAAAAATATTATATTGAGATCTATAATTGAACAATATAAAAAACTTTGTCAATTATTAAGATAATTTTTATATTGAGACATAATTGAACACTAGATACGTCTCAATATAAAAGTTATCTTACTTATTGATAAAGATTTGTCTTTTTTTTTTCTATGTTGTTAATAATTTCCTTGTCGGGATGGAGCAAGCTTAGCCATCTATACAAATACTAGAGGGGCAAGCACGGACCCAATATTTTACATTTTAAGTGATAAAAACGTATGAAGATACACAATTATAAACATTTGTAAACTATATTGATGCAAAATTATGTTGAGCAAACACTTAAGTTACATCAAAGAACATCTTCGTATAGGCATTTTACATATCCAAAATAATATAACATCAGTAATCCTTGTATCTTAAACTCGAGTAATTTGTGAATTGAACTGTTTTTGACTGCCTGTTGTAAACTCCATGAAAGGAGAGTAATTACAGCAGCATTTCAGAGAGAAATTGAGAGAAGAGAAGAAAGCATGTATTGAATGAATTAATCTGTTACATTGAATGTAGACATAATGCTCTATATATAAGCAACAGTCTTAACTAACTCTTTTGTACCTAACTATATGACAACTCACTGTTTCTAACAAACTCAGCCTATTAGCTAACTAATTAACCATATAGCTTTTAGCTAACTAATTAACCATACAGCTTGTTAATCATTCTAACACTCCTCCTCAAGCTTATGGTTGAAAAATATTCTTCATTCCAAGTTGACTTAACAACTGATTATGTTGTGCCTTTCCCAGACTCTTTGTGAGTAGATCAGCCAGCTGATGTTTAGTATTTATATGCTCAGTCTTCAACATGCCTTGACAAATCCTTTCCCTCATAAAATGACAATCAATGTCTATGTGTTTTGTTCTTTCATGGAAGATAGGATTAGCAGCAATCTGTATGGCTGCCTTACTGTCACACACCATATTCACAGGTAGATTCACATTGATGCCTAGTTCCTTGTACAGACCTATCAACCAAGTTACCTCAGCTGCACATGCAGCCATGCTTCTGAATTCAGCTTCAGCTGAACTTCTGGACACTGTTTCTTATTTCTTGGACTTCCAGGAGATTAATCCTCCTCCAAACTTTACTAGATAACCAGTGACTGACTTTCTAGTTTCCAAACAAGATCCCCAATAAGAGTCACAATAAGCAGTGAGTTGAGTAGTTTGTTCTGCTGGCATCAGCAATCCCAAACCAGGAGCTTCTTTGATGTACCTCACAACCCTTAGTGCTGCTTCAATATGTGACTGTTTTGGACAATGCATAAATTGACTCAGTACTTGTGCAGTAAAAGCAAGATCAGGCCTAGTCATAGTAAGGTATAGCAACCTGCCTACTAGTCTCTGGTGCTTTGTAGGATTTATAAGAAGGGTATCATTTTCAGGTTGTGGATGCTTGATATGTTCATCATACTGAATAGAAGTAAGCTTTTGATTCATCTCTAATGGTGTACATGCAGGTTTGGCTCCCCCTAGTCCTGATTCAGACACCAACTCTAGTGCATATTTCCTTTGTGTCATAAGTATACCTTGACTTGATCTTGAGAATTCAATTCCCAGAAAGAACTTAAGCTCACCTAGATCTTTCATTTTAAACCTTTTCTGAATGTCTTGTCTAGTACTGCACAACTATTGGTGATTACTTCCAGTAATTAATAGATCATCCACATATACTAACACAACCACAGTATCATTATTAACCTGTTTTGTGAATAAGGAATAATCATAATGACTTTGACTGAATCCCATCTGCACTAATGCCTCAGTTAGCTTAATATTCCATTGTCTTGGTGCCTGTTTCAGACCATACAATGACTTATGTAGTTTGCAGACCTTATGACACTCCCCCTGTCTAGCAAACCCACTAGGTATCTCCATATACACTTCCTCCTGTAAATCACCATTAAGGAAAGCATTGTGTACATCCATTTGATAGATGTACCAGCCCCTAGATGCAGCAAGCGCAACTACTGATCGAACTGTCACCATCTTTGCAACTGGACTGAAGGTTTCACCATAATCTAGACCTTCTTTCTGACTAAAACCTTTAGCTACAAGCCTAGCCTTGAGTCGTTCAACTTCTCCTGATGCTAGGAATTTAATTTTGTAAACCCATTTACACCCAATAGGTTTCTTGCCAGATGGTAAGTCCACAATACTCCATGTATTATTACTCTGCAGTGCAGCCATCTCCAATTCCATGGCCTTTACCCAAGCAGGATTAGCAGCAGCTTCTTGAAATGTGGTTGGCTCAGATATAACTGAATAGGCCTGGAGAATCTGCTTATAACTTGGAGACAAACTAGAATAGGAAACATGATCTGTAAGAGGATATGTACAAGCATGACTTTTAGGTGGAGTCACAAAATCCTGCAACCAAAGAGGTGGTCTGCTTGACCTGGTAGATCTTCTAACTGGCACGACTTCATGAGATGAAACTGAAGGCATGAATTCAGTAGTATCAAAAGAGGCAGGAACAGAGATATCATTTACAAGGACCTCAGATGCTGGAGAGGGAGCTCAGATGAGCATGAAGCAGAGTCAGGACATGAGGAACTGAGCTCAACCACATGAAATATAGGATTAGAGGAGGCATGCATGTCTCTGAATGGGAACATATGTTCCTGGAAATACCACATGTCGGTTAACAAAGAAGATGTGATCATGAATGTCATAGAGAATGTAGCCCTTTTGAGTAGAAGAATAACCCATAAACACTGCAGGAATAGCCCTGGATGAAAATTTGTCATTGATCTTATGACTGGCAGCATAACACAAACAACCAAACACTCTGAGGTATGACAAGGAAGGAGGATGCAAATATAACTTTTCATATGGAGTTTTGTGAGCAAGTACTTTAGAGGGAAGCCTGTTCAGAATGTAGACAGACACACATTCACCCCAATATTTAAGAGGAACCGAAGCTTGAAACCTTAAGGCCCTAGCCATGTTCAAAATGGTTCGATGTTTCCTCTCAGCAATACCATTTTGCTGAGGGGTATATACACACGAACTCTGATGTGTAATGCCCATATCACTTAGTAAAGATTGTACCTCAGTGTTAAAGAACTCACCACCATTATCAGTTCTTAAAGTTTTCACACTGGTAGAGAACAAATTCTGCACATTTTTGAGAAAATGTTTAAGTACAACCACAGTTTCAGCTTTAGATGTGATCAAAAAAATCCATGTATACCTACTATAATCATCCACAATTGTAACAAAAAATCTTTTCTTATTATGAGTGGGCACTCTATAAGGTCCCCAAAGATCACAATGCAATAGTTCACATACATGTTTGGACAGATGAGTACTATGAGTAAAGAGAAGCTTTGTATGTTTAGCTAGAGGACATACAGTGCAATGAAAAGTATCCTTACTTCTTAACGAACTAATAGCATCATGCTTCTTGATAACATCAACAGGAGCATGACCTAACCTTTTGTGCCATACATCTATAGACTCAGAGTTTGTAACTGAGTTAACAAAACTAACAGAAGACTTGACAGTAGACTCAACAAAATGAACAGGACTGCTACTCCTATTGACCAGCTGTTTTGGAGCTTGACTTGGTCCTTCATGTAGGATATAGAGTCCATGCTCTTCTTTACCAATCCCCTTCACCTGACCAGTGTAAAGGTCCTGAAACACACAAAAGTCAGGGAAGAAACCAACCATACATTGCAACTCTTTAGTGATCTTTGACACAAACAATAGATTAAAGTTGAAGTCAGGCAAGAATAGGATATTAGAAACAGGTTGGTTGTCAAGAACACAAGTGTTTCCAACATGTGACACAACTGCAACTTTACCATTGGGCAAATGAACCTTATTTGCAGCATGAGCAGGAGATACCTTAGCATTGTATAAGCTGTCCAGGGTGGATGTAATATGATGTGTTGCTCCAGTGTCTATGATCCATTTTCTACCTTTATAAGTACAAGAGAAAGCTTTAAGAGAACTATCTGCATCAGCTACAGAAGCTACATTAGCAGAAGGTTCCACTGCATTGTCACCACCAGGTTTAGACAACAATTGTAATATCTGATGGTATTGATCCTGAGTGAAGAAAGCACCACGATGTGAACCTGCAGTTGTGCCTCCAGTGTTCTGATTATTAGTACCTCTAACCTCTTGCCCAAGGTCAACTTGATTAACATACATAGGCTTTCTCTTTGACTGGAAATTAGCTGGATATCCAATAATTTTGTAGCACTGGTTCTTTGAGTGGCCTTTACACCCACAGTGTTCACATACAAGAAAATTCTTCCTAGCCTTGTAGCCAGCTCCAGAGGTACCAGCTCCAGAAGTACTATTGTTGTTAGCATTATATCCCCCTCCTCCTCCAGAGCCAGTAGTAGTCCCTCCATTATAACCATTACTAGAAGAGGAACCAGCATAGGTACCAGGTCCTTTTGATGTACTAGCACTAGTACTGTAAGTGCTATTTTTTCTAGAGTACATAGCAGTGCCCTCTATTACCCCTGAACTGGCAGAATTCACCAAGTTCCTTTGACTCTCTTGATCAATTAGAAGAGCATAGGCTTTGTTTAGTGTAGGAATAGGATTCATCATGAGGATCTGACTCCTAGGAGGAGAATAGGACTCATTTAACCCCATGAGAAACTGTAATAATCTCTGATAATCACAATGCTCACCAAATTTCTTTGATTCAAGACATAGACAACTGGGACAAGGCATGAGAGCATCATATTCATCCCAGAGATCTCTTAGTCATGAGTGATAATCGGCAATAGACAGTGTACCCTGAACTAGAGTATGGATCTCTCTATGCAGTTGAAAAATTCTAGAACCATTCACTTTATCAAATCTTTCTCTTAGATCTAACCAAACCTTTCGTGCATCAGAAGCATACACAACAGAGCTAACGAGACCAGGTCGAACAACATTCATTATCCAACTCAATACTACAGCGTTACACTTCTCCCACTGATCATGTAATAGGAAATCTGCCATCAACAAATCCTAGTTTGCTACGACCTACTAAGCCAATTCTGAAGGATCGACTCCATAGAGCATAATTCTCTGATCCGGTCAATTGTAAAGAGATGAGAGAACTACCTGGAGTTTCAGTATGTTGAAGAAACAAAGGATGATTATGATCAATCATTGGAAACAGAGTATGACTCGAAGTGCCATTACCAGCACTGTTAGTGTTTGCCGATGGAACTCCATCTACTGCCATTGCTACTTCCTTGAATTGGAGATGTCTCCTTTCGATTCACCTTTAGCATCTGATGAATCTGAACACCTCACAGAGCAAGAAACACCCCTAAGATCAGATGCTCTGATACCATGTAAACTCCATGAAAGGAAAGTAATTACAACAGCATTTCATAGAGAAATTGAGAGAAGAGAAGAAAGCATGTATTGAATGAATTAATCTGTTACATTGAATGTAGACATAATGCTCTATATATAAGCAACAGTCTTAACTAACTCTTTTGTACCTAACTATAAGACAGCTCACTATTTCTAACAAACTCAGCCTATTAGCTAACTAATTAACCATACAACTTTTAGCTAACTAACTAACCATACAACTTGTTAATCATTCTAACATTGTACCAATAAAAATCCCATGGCAACAGCAACAAGACACCTCAAATATTGCTCAAAACACTTATTTAGAGCCTTAGATTGCCCATCCATTTGAGGATGATAAACGGTGCACATAGCAAGTGAGGACCCTTGCAACTATTGATCTCTAGCCAGAAGAAATGTAAAACTCGAGAGTCCCTAGAAGTGACAACAGTGCGAGGAAGTCCATGGAGATGAATAATTTGAGTCACAAAAGGTTCTGGGATAGTAAAGCAAATGGAATGAAGGACTATACTAAGACAAACGATCCACAACTGTCATAATGACATAATGGAGGGGATCTTCCTTCAGAACTAGGAAAGCAAGTGATGAAACCCATGGCGATGTCCTCAAAGACCAATGTAGGAATGGGGAGGGGCTGTAAGAGACCAACATGAAGCTGGTGAGAGCTCTTCATTTGCTGGCAAACTTGGCAAGAAGCTACATAAGTCTGAACATCCCATCACATGTGTTTCCAAAAGAAATTTGACACTAAATTATGGTAGGTACGAGCTGTCCCAGTATGTCCACCTATAGGTGGAGTGAAACTCATATAGCAGGCGTTGGCGTAAAGGAGAGTCATCCGGGATAACTAATCTTCCATGGCAAAAGAGTAGTCCTTCGTGAAAAACATAGCCAATCAAGTCAGAGCACTGTGTAGTGAGGGCTTGTTGAATGGCTAAGAGGTCTGGATGAGATTGATTCAAAGCTTTTACCTCATGTTCCATGGCAAATTTTTGGACAGAAAGTGTTGAAGTTTGCTTTTAGTTACTGCAGTAACTTTTAGCAAAATAAGTTATTTAGTTTGAATAAATTTGAATTTGGAATTTTAGTTAGTTTGTTTATGTTGTAGAGATATTTTAGGTTGTTTAAATTTTAAATTATGCAGATTATGTGTTTTATGTTGGCTATTTAAAGCCTCTCAATGCTTAATAAAATTATTGAAAGCTATTGAAAGTCATTTCAATCCATTGAGAGACATTTTCAATCTTTTTGTGTTGCCCCATTTTTTTAAAAACACCAACAGAAAGAGCCAAAGGAGTGGCATTTGGTTGGCGAGATAAAGCATTGACAGCCTGATTTTGCTTTCCCAATTTATACAATATACGAAAATCATACCCTACCAGCTTGGTAAGCCACTTTTCCTGCTCCGGTGTTTGTATGGTTTAGTGATCAAATTCTTGAGTGACTGCTGACCATTGAGAATGGTAAATCGTCACCCCAAAAGGTACTGCCTCCGTTTGCTCACTGGCTGAGTAATAGCAACCATTTCACGATGATAAGTTGACGCTCTTTGCATTCTGAAGCTCAACTATTGACTAAAGTACGCAATGGGATGACTTTGTTGGGACAAAACATCCCATATGCCTTGCCCTGAAGCATCAGTTTCACCTGAAACTCTTGAGTAAAATTCGGAAGAATTAAGACCGGTGTACTGCTCAATTTTTTCTGAAGTATATCAAAAGCTGCCTGAGTTAACTTTGTCTAGTGAAACAACTCCTTTCGTAGCAAATCAGTCAAAGACCGATAATAACCAGTTAGCCCAAAAAAACCCGAACGTCCTTCACCCACTTAGGTTCTGGCCATTGTTGGATAGCTATGATTTTACCGGTATCAACAGCAAGATCTTTCTTAGATGTCAGATGCCCCAAATAATCAATGGTCGACTCGTCTGGCCAAATAAACATTTACTCCTCTGATCCACCAATTGGAGAGAGTGAAGAAGCTCTACGATAGTTGTGAGATGCTCCAAATGGGACTTCCAGTTTGTACTATATACAGGGATGTCGTCGAAAAATACCAACACAAAACGCCGAAGACAAGGCCGTAATACCTCATTCATAGTAGCCTGGAAAGTAGAGGGTGCATGGGACAATCCAAAGGGCATTACCAAGAACTCATAATGCCCCTCATGAATTCGAAAATTTGTTTTCGTAATGTCATCAATCTTGACACAAATCTTATGGTATCTAGAAATTAAGTCAAGCTTTGAAAAATAATTTTGATCATGAAGCTCATCAAATAATTAATCAATGGTGCGAATAGGAAAACAATCACGTATATTAATGGCATTCAAAGCTCGGTAATCCACACAAAAACACTTTATACCATCCTTCTTTCGTACAAGAAGAACAAGTGATGAGAAAGAGCTTGTACTTGGTCGAATAACTCCATCATTGAGCATATCCGTCACAAATTGCTCCATAATTTGCTACTGAAAATAGGGGTAGCGATATGGCTTGACATTTATAGGCTCGGCCCTAGGCGTTAGATGTATAACATGATCTTGGAATCTCATAGGTGGTAAGCCATAGGGATTTTGGTAAACATCAGCAAAGAAGTCAAGTAGAGGCGTTAATAGAGGAGGCTCATCAATGAGGGTTGTGTTGCCAGTATTAGTTACCGTCAAGCAATAAAGAGAAGCAATGGCAAGTCATTAGTTACCGTCATTTGTTTTAGTAGTATTGAATTGATATTTCACATTGCAAGTCATTTATTTTTTAGTTAGACTAAATAAATTCTTTTTTTTTTTCAAATAATTTCATAATTTATGACATTATATTTATAATATTAATCTTTTTGTCAAACATGTATTTTATGATGTTCAGAGAAATCTTGTACTTTTATTTTTATTATTAATTTAGATAAATATACTTATTTTAAAAATATAAATCAATATTTTTTATAATATTTGTTAAGAACATATGTTTGGTCATTAAAATATTTTCAAAAGATAATATATATCTTAAATATTTAATTCAATGTTATTTATAATGTCTTTTATTTATCTAATCTAAATTTTTTATTTTTGATAGTTAATTCTTATTCTTAAAATTTAATATAACCTTACGATTGCAATTGTGCAACCGAATAGTACATTGGTAATTTACTGCAATTACACTTTGACAAATAAACAAGTCACTGTAATTACTATGCTTGTAATCAATGGCGGAGCCACCTTATAGTTAAGGGGTTCTTCCGAGCCTCCTTTGGCGGAAAATTATATTATTTATACTTGGTTAAAATTATTTTTAGGTACATATAGTAGATGTCAAACCCCCTTCGACTACTTCGTATGTCTATTTCTTCATATTTTGAACCTTTTATTGAAAATCCCGTATCCGCTACTCCTGGTAATTACTGTATACCTTAGTAATTTCACCAATAGTAATTATCATGTGGTTTTCCGAACAGACCGTAAGTGAATTGTTTGAATTTTTTATAGTTTAAAAAATAAATGAATTATTCAAAATTAAAGATTTTTTTTTCATTTGATTATATATCTGCAAAATAAGCAATACTAATAAATGTACACTGCGTTCTTTTAATCAATTCACACGTGTTAGAATACACATTTTACGTTATCGTATTTCATAATTTTGGTTTAAATTTTAAATTTGCATTTAGAAATCTATTTAATATGTAGTCCTTCTAATCTTATATTACGTGAACTGTTGACAATTTTTTTATGTTCAAAACAAGTGAATTATTCAAAATTCAAAAGAGATTGTTGATACTTTTTTTCATTTGATTAAATTATTCCTAAATAAGCAACACTATTAAACGCACATTGTTTTCACAAGAAGATGACTTTTTTTAATCAACTCACACGCGTTAGAAGGTACTATATATACACATTTTATTAAATTCCAAAATTTTGATTAAAATTTTTAATTTTTATTTAGAAATCTATTTAATTAATACATATTTTTTTTCTAGTTTATACTAGTGTAAAATGAAATTTACAATATCCAAAAAGATATAGTAGTGTCACGACCCAAACCGTCGTGATTGACATCCACACTAATCCTCTGGTGGGAGAATCATGACTACACCCCAAACTAACAACTTAACAATGCGCTAGGTATTTAAAGATACGAAAGCAGGTTTAAATAACAATAAAAATGGAGTCCCCATAAACTCCAAGGGTTTAAACAAATAACTAATCAAACTAATGCGGAAATTCAACCCCTAGAACCTGAAAGTCATTACACCAAAATACTACTAACGACAAGTCTAAGAACAAGAGGTACAACCCGAAACTAAACAACACCTTAACAAATTGTCTGAGTCCGAAAAGAGTGGACTTAAATAAGGAAGATCCATGGCAGCCTGAATGAACTGGCTCACCCTTGAATCCAGTCACACTCAATAGTCACCTAGCTGAGGTCTATTAATAGCCACCTAAAGATGCCTTGTACTCAACAAAGAAAGAGCAAGTGTAGTATCAGTACACAACCATAGTGTACTGGTAGGATCACGCAACTATCCCAATAAGTGAAACACATGCAAGTAACCACAACATTATAAACAAGGCATATACCGAACATATACAATATTAGTCATCTTTTCAGGATCAATGTAGCATCCCACATTCTCAATAATACATATTGATTATCAATATAGAGCAACATACAGTCTTTCAATATCAATCATCATTAGATATGAACGTAATCATCACAAGTAGATACACAACACAATTCAATGGTCCTCTCACAGAACCCAATTCAATGATCCTCTCATGAAATTCACACCCAAATTGTTAGCATACCGAAACGTGGTACCCGATACAATATTTATGTCGAAATGTGGAAATTGATCCCATAATTATGCAGGAACGTGGCAACCGATCCCATATTTATGTCGGAACGTCGCAACCGATCCTAGTTAGTGTGTCGGATCGTGACACCTGCCCATTCAAGAAACCACAATCACAATAACAATGTATATTCTTACAATCAAACAACAAGAGGTGATTCGTGACATACAATTATTCAATTATCATCATTTACGATTAGGGTGATAAATAATGCAACATTCGCATACATACATGCATTATAATGAAACAATTACAAACATATATCACACCAACATGAAATCACAACCATCACCTATCTCGAATCCAAGCTTGAATCCCCTAAGGCACTTGAATCTTCCTTTTCGGATTCTTCTCGCTTGTTTATGATATAAAAATATACAACTAACGCAAGGATGAACAATCATATGTCTAATTATCCGTATTATAACAAACCCAATAACCCTAGACCAAACCCAAGATCGTAATACCCAATTTAGGGATTTTTCCACAATTAGTGTCTGATCAAAACCCTCCCCCAATAATAATTAACCAAGAATCCAAGTTCTACAGATCGAAAAACGGATTAGGGGAGTAAAATCCTTACCATTAGTGCTAGAAGAGGTGGAAAACCTTCAAGAAAGAGCCCTGGGTCGTTTCTTAGCTCTTAAGAACAAACTTTTGCAGAAAATAATATTTTTGGGGGGTTTTACCCTATTTAAGTTGCGACTGTCCTGCTATAGCGGGACCCATCTCACTACAGCTGGATCCATCGTGCTACAGTTTGATGCACGAAGACAAAATGTTGGAATTTGAGTTCCAAGCCCCCATTTCACCACACGACTTCAACCCTTGACATTCAACAACTACTGGTTCACGCTAAGATCATTTTTGGGAGTTCTACTCACCCGAATTTGATTTCGTAAAGTCGTATGGGTTTCTTAACATCTTAGCTATCCACTCATGTAATCAAAATCATAATTAAATCACCCAGTTGTTACTTGATTTTCCTAGACCTTACTAACTTAGATTTCGTCCAAATCTGGACTAGGTTAGAAAATCCCAAGTTACTACAAAAAGTTTTTCCGGTCCAATTCTTTCCCCATTGTCTTTTTCCTAACGACGAAATCAAGTCATTACGATAGATACCAATGTACCCATCACTCGTCCCCGAGTGATCAACTAGGAAAGACTGGCTAAAGTAAAGGTAGAGTAGTACATGAATCACTGAACAATAGGGGATACTTGTCTCACATGTCCTTAGCTTCTAGAGATCGCGATCATGAAATTTCAACCGGTTCTTCTTCATACATAAGGTCTTGTCTAACACAACTGAGCCTCACTTTACGATATAATCTTTGTCTCCAAACCAACCAATTGAATACCTACACATCCTCTCATACAATGCCTCAATGAAGTCATCTCAATACTTGAGTGATAAATATTATTGTATGTAAACTTAACTAACAACAAAAGTGATTCTCAATAACCACTAAAGTTGATCGCATACATGTTTGCAACATGTTGTCAAGGACTTTAACACAAACATCAGGAGGAATCCTTTCTCACATAAGTCATAACCATGAAAAAAAATGAAAATAAAAACTTGCCACAATTAGAGGTGAACCTAAACCAACCAACACACGCTCATGGTACTCAAACAATCATAGTTCTTAACAACATTTCCATCCCACAACATAAATTCCCATGAGCTTAAGTTACAAAAATTTCAATCTTTAGACATTAGATACTCCTTGAGGGATATGTCCAAACATACAAACCTCCAATAACACTATCAACATCCTAGATTTAGCAATTGTAGATTACCCTTAAGAACAATAGAATTGGACCCAATGATCCCCATATTCAACCAAGAGAACATCGCAGGATCGGTACACCTTATCCATCACTAGGGGTCCACCCACAAAGTGAAAACATATGTGATCATTGCTAGTGCATCATACTCACAACCGTGTACTAAGTGAAATAGATGATCACGTAAGAATTTTACGGAATAACACTAAAGGTTTTCCTCTGAAGTGTCAATACCAGTTATTTCCATTGAGTTGGCTTCACATACTCTTCACACCATTCCACTGAAGCCCACACTCTCAATACTAACAACCATCATGAACACTCCGACCATTTACCGTACTATAAACCAACACTTTTAAATGAAAACCTTTCTTAGGTACTTAACAATCAACAATAATCAACTTTACGACTTAACCTAGATGTAAGTCCTTTCAAATGCTCAATACAGGATACAATTGATTATTTCTCACCTTGTAAATTCATGCCTTGATAAATATATCACCACAAATGTAGATTTATAATGAAAAATCTGAATTGTAAATTCAACAGTATAACACAATCCCCTTATCTATAGACATTAGCTTATACTTAGAAGATTTTTATGAATTCATAGACCTTTGCTTATCATTGATTGCATCTCCATCGATCTTACAATATCTTTGGCTAACAATTCAATCGTACTCATTACTAAACTCAAAATAAAAGCAAAGTATTTATCATCACACTTGAGTTAATGTCTGTACACTCTTTCCTCAAGTCCTTTCCAATAGTATTTTTTAACCTATTTGAAGAACTTGTGACATTATTACCATAGTAACAACAAAATGAATGAAATCACGTGCCTCTGAACCCAATTATCTACCCCTCTAAGGATATCTCTTTAGCCTTTGCAACCAAATAAAATATTCTTGTCTAGCCTCTCTCTAAAGGTTGTACTACATTCCACTATATTTTCCTACATTATAATTCTAGCTCTTTAGAATCCTATTCGAGTGGCGTCCCATCATCTCTTAAAACATTCCATACAACCACATTGCTCACCAAATATTAGAAAACCATAGCCTTAGATACTTGCAAGTCGTAATTACTATACACAATTTGCTTAACCAACAATCTTATTATATAGTTGCATTCCACCACAATCCATCACGCACTCTTATTACCATTACACTTGGTTAGCCTGACTATCACTACAAGTCAACCTTTTCATCGACATGACACCTCAAACTCAAGTATACCCATCAAATTCAAGGGCTAACCCAATTTTATACACATTTACTTACTAAATTGTTCAATTACCTTCACCCAAGTATACTCAATGGGACTTTCTTTATCTATGAATTTGCCATTCCGATATCAATCCACTTATTTATGGCTTAAGATAAAATCACCAGTGTTCATACTAACCTCCTTCTTCTTAACAAACAAGACAAGAGTACCCCACAGAGAAGCACTACGACGATAAAACTTTTATCAAGAAACTCTTGGATTTGAGCTTTAAGCTCTCTCAATTCTACCAGAGCCATACGATACGGAGGGATGAAAATGGGATGAGTGTCAGTTTCCAAGTCAATACAGAAGTATATATCTCTATATAGAGGCATACCAGGCAAATCCGTAGGAAACACTTCCTTAAAACTCAGACACCACAGGAATAGACTCAATAGAGGGAGACTCAACCTCAACATTCTGAACATGACCAAATAAGCCAAACAACCATGCCCTACAAGTTTCCTAGCCCGAATAGAGGATATGCTCTTAGCTAGCTTAGGCTTGTACACCCCTTCCTACTCTAATCTTTCCCTACTGGGGATCTCTAGAGTTACCGACTTAGCATTACAATTAAGCTCGGTATGATAGGAGACAACCAAGTCATGCCTAAAATTATATCGAGTCAGTCATATCCAGCATAACCAAATCAACCCAGGTCTGAAAATTCATAAACACAACAGAACAAACACGATATACAAGGGTAACTATGACTGACTCTTCAACTAGGGTAGAAACATGGATGAAGGCATCAAGTATAACACAAAACACATCAAATCCCAAGGTGATTGAACTGACACATACGAATAAGTAGAACCCGGATCAATAAAACAATAGCCATCCGAACACAGACAATAGTAGCTCCTGTGACCACTGCATCACACCCTCAAACTTTGTATTACCCGGAAAAACATAAACCTCAGCCATGTCCTCTTGATGGGCAACTTCCTTGCTTGGCTGCACTACTCCTCTACCTGCATTACCATTTCCCCGGCCTTCATGGCCTCACTGATTTCCTCCTCAGATGCCCCGGTTCTCTATAATTTTAATACACCTTATAACTTATATTCAATTGCTGAATACTGAGTTAGATCAAGGGGAGTTAGTTCGGGTACGATTCGGGGTCCATAATTGTGATTAGGGGAAAACAAGGCAGACGTAGTTGAGATTCTGTCTCGCCCTGTCCCACTCTAATGGATGAAATCCCGCCCTGACGGCCTCAACGGAAACAGAACCTAGGCAATAAATTTTTCTAAGGCTTTTCTCTTTTCTAAATCTTCTAACAGTTTCAGCTTTACTGAGAAATTTAGGATAATCCTCTGAACTAGGATAATCATTGTCTACCACAAGTCAATCCAACGATACACAATCCAACTCATTCCCATTAATTTAGCACCATAATCCGCACATCCCCAGGATACACCCAAACACTCACGATGTTATTACTCAAGCGCAAGACACGCCTAGATCTTTCTTACGAATCACCTCGTACATTATCTAGACCCTTGCATAAAACTTTGTCGTGACCTTCTTTTCACAACAAGTTTCACGATACTCAGCAGTTACAACTTGCATACAAGTCCAATTTCTTTAATTAGTTTGTTACATAGACGACCATTACTTATCATCTATGCCTAATACGGCCCCTAAAGCTAGATACCAATTGGAACCTTCTCAGTTCCAATTAACTTGCTTGTGTCCCTACAGCCGGGACTACAACGTCTAGTTCACTTCGTTGAGATACCAATTGGCCTCAACTCATACCACATGAGACAATAGTAGCTAGTGAGCCCTAAAATCTGCTAATTTCAATCATAGAACATGGTCGAACCCAATTCTTAACCACCTCAATCTTTAATTGATGGTAACCAGACCTTAAATCAATCTTAGAGAAAATTTATGTACCTTGCAATTGGTCAAAAAGGTCATCTATCTGAGGCAATATATACTTGTTATGAATGGTGACCCTATTCAACTATCAGTAGTCTATACACATCCTCTCTTGCTAGTGATGGTGTTACCACTTTTCTTGCTCCAGTTCGGACCATAGAATGAAGGAGGAAAGATACCAATTTGTATCACCCAGATACCAATTGGATTCAAGTCATAGCACGACGGAGTAGAAAGAAGTGAGTTTTTCCTGAAGTCCTATAACCTCTCGAAGAAAAGTACAGACGTCTTCGTATTGTTCCGCAAGACTCTACTAGACTCGTTTTGATAAAATGGGATCAACAAACCTAGAGCTCTGATACCAACTTTATCACGACCCATACCGTCGTGATTGGCACCCACACTAACCCTCGGTGGGAGAACTATGAATACATCCCAAACTAACAACTTAACAATGCACTAGGCATTTAAAGATACGAAAGTAGGTTTAAATGACAATAAAAATAGAGTCCCCATAAACTCCAAGGGTTTAAACAAATAACTAACCAAACTAATGCGGAAATTCAATCCCTAGAACCTGAAAGTCATTGTACCAAAACTCTACTAACGACAAGTCTAAGAAGAAGGGGTACAACCCCGAAACTAAACAACACATTAACAAATTGTCTGAGTCCGAAAAGAGTGGATTTAAATAAGGAAGATCCATGGTAGCCTGAAAGAACTAGTTCACCCTTGAATCCGGTCACACTCAATAGTCACCTAGTTGAGGTCTATTAATAGCCACCTAAAGATGCCCTGTACTCAACAAAGAAAGAGCAAGCATAATATCACTACACAAACACAGTGTACTGGTAGGATCACACGGCTATACCAATAAGTGAAACATATGCAAATAACCGCAACATTATAAACAAGGCATATACCGAACATATACAGTATTAGTCATCTTTTCAGGATCAATGTAGCATCCCACATTCTCAATAATACACATTGGTTATCAATTTAGAGCAACATACAGTCTTTCAATATCAATCATCATTAGATATGAACGTAATCATCACAAGTAGATACGTAACACAATTAAATGGTCCTCTCACGGAACCCAATTCAATGGTCGTCTCATGAAACCCACACCCAAACTGTTAGCATACCGTAACGTGGTACCCGATCTAATGTTTATGCTGGAATGTGGCAACTGATCCCATTCAACAAACCGCAATCACAATCACAATGTATATTTTTACAATCATAAAACAAGAGATGATTCATGGCATACAATTATTCAATTATCCTTATTTACGATTAGGGTGATCAATAATGCAACATTCGCATACATACATGCATTATAATGAAGCAATTACAAACATATATCACACCACTATGAAATCATAACCATCACCTACCTCGACTCCAAGCTTGAATCCCCTAAGGCACTTGAATCTTCCTTTCAAGATTCTTCTCGCTTGTTCGTGGTCTAAAAATATACAATTAACGCAAGGATCAACACTCAAAGGTCTAATTATCCGTATTATAACAAACCCAATAACCCTAGACCAAACCCAAGATCGTAATACCCAATTTAGCACTTTTTCCACCATTAGTTTCAGATCAAAACCCTCCCCCAATAGTAATTAACCAAGAATCCAAGTTCTACGGATCAAAAAAATAGATTAGGGGAGTAAAATCCTAACCTTTAGTGCTAGAAGAGGTGGAAAACCTTCAAGAAATAGACCTGGGTTGTTTCTTAGCTCTTAAGAACGGACTTTTGTAGAAAATAATGTTTTTCGGGGGGGTTTTACCCTATTTAAGTTGCAACTGTCCAGCTACGACGGGATCCATCCCACTACAGCTAGATCCATCCCGCTACAGCTAGATGCACGGAGACAAAATGTTGGAATTTAAGTTCCAAGCCCCCATTTCACCGCACACCTTCAACCCTTGACATTCAACAACTATCGGTTCACACTAAGATCATTTTTGAGAGTTCTACTCGCCCGAATTCGATTCCATAAAGTCGTACGGGTTACTTAACGTCTTAGCTATCCACTCATGTAATCAAAATCATAATTAAATCACCTAGTTGTTATCAGATTTTCCTAGACCTTACTGACTAGATTTTGTCCAAATTTGGACTAGACTAGGAAATTCCAAGTTACTACAAAAAGTTTTTTCGGTTCAATTCTTTCCCCATTGGCTTTTTTTCTAATGATGGAATCAAGGTGTTGCAAGTAGTTAAACAATACAAAGTTTTACAATTGAAAGTTATCAAGATATAGCTAAAGCAAAGTAATTTCAAAATGTAGATCTGAATAGTTGCTTGTTAACATAACATAGATTATTGACGTGTTTCTAGAATGTATTCCGATCTTCTGTATGCAGCTCATGCTTTCTGATGTCTCTTCTTCTCGATAGTGAAAATAGAAAATTCTTGATATCTCCATATGTCAGTGGTTGTGTCGTTTGATATATCCACGAAGATTTGCACCAAGCATACCTCCAATTGTCCGTAGCAATCAAATGTGCCAATCATTATACTTTTGCCTTTTAAAGGCTGGTGGCCTCCTACCACTTTGGTAGCGCTAATTTTGGTAGTACAACTTAACGTTATTGCCAGGTCTTAATTTACTTTTTTTTTGGTTTAAAAGAGAATCACAAGATAAAGAGACAGTCTTAATTTGCTATATTTTTGGTGTAAAAGAGAGTTGGGATATAGTAGCACTAATTGACTTTATACGATACTTGGGGACTACGAATAGGGCACCCTGGTGGCATGAGGCTTGGTGTGCAGGCCCAAAAAGGAGGGTGGACTAGGTATTACTGAACACTAGTGACTGAAATTTATTAGTGACCTAAAACCAAATATAAATTGGAGGCCTACCTTATTTTTTTCTTTTTTTTCAAAATATTTTTTAATCTTGTGGTCTTAAACATGTTATGTGGAAGTTAAATTTAAAAATTGACAAAAAAGAAAGAAACGTACTTTAATGTTTCAAAAAGAACTAAAAGAAAGACAAAATATAATTTATTTTTTGTTAAAAAATAAAATACTTATAATGTTTCTATTATTACTAATTGAGGGCCTAAGACGGATGCCTATTTTTTTTTAAAATGGTAACGGCTACAAAAAGGCAAAATGTCACAACACATAAGAATGAATAGTGATGTTTTAATTTATATTTTAAGCAAATAAATAAAAAGAATGAAAAATAGGTGTATAAATTAGTGGTGCGGACTGCGGAGAATGCTATAATGCTAATACCAGCCAAGGGCTTATTTATTAAATTAAAAAAATACAACAGGAGGGAGACTTAATAGTCGGATTATGGAACTCCACAATTATTAATATATTTATTTAAAATAAATCACTACCACCCAACGTATTATGAAAATTTTATGCTAACACTCACTTTCTATGTATAAGATTCATAACTAAACATATTAAACTTAGACAAAATTTAAGTTACACATACAAAATTCTTCAAAATAAATAAATATATTTATATTTATATTTAATTTTAAAGTGCAAGGAAGTTATTATTATAATCAATAGACAATAATCAATAGTATATCTTATAAGGCAGTTGTGGTATTTATAATTTTAATTTAATTATATATTTGTAAATAAATATAATTTAATAACTTACTATAGATAAATTAGATAATTTTTAATATTTATAAACAAAAGATATAATCGAATATATAACTAAAAGTTATTGATTTTTCATTTCATATATCAATGAGGGGGTAATTTAACTTCACATAATAATGTGTATAATTTTTTTCTCTACTTAAAAATAGTGCTTGACTTACATAATAATACACAATTTAATATTAAATAATATTAAATAAAAATTGATTACATTTATGATTAAAAAAATTATTGGATAAAAACTTGCCATATTATTTTATTGTTTTGTATCTTTCAAATTAAAAAATAAAATATAAATGAAATCATTGATTTTTAGTGAGATTAAATATTATTGATATATAAGTTAATAATATTGACCCTGGCATTTGTGGTAATGTTCCAACATCGTATTAGATTGATATTATTGTACACTAATTTATTTAACCTAAAATAGAGTAAATATTTACCAATAAAATTATTTTAATGTCGTTGATATTTTTTATATCATTATAAGTTTTAATTGTGTTAATTATAATTTTAAGGAAATATTCCTCGAAGACTCCAAATATAAAAATTCCTCAGATTTCAAAAAATTGTTTCAATTAAATTATATTTTAAAAAAATAAAGTATACATATTTTCAAGTAAATCCTTCAAAAAATCTCCAACCAAATTCACAACAATAAAATCCTCAACTAATACTTCAAGAATGAAAATCCCAAGTAAATTCCTAAGAAATAAATTTCTAAAAAATTGTGAAACATAAATCCCCAAGTAATACTACATATAAAAATATTTTTAGATGGATTTTCAAGTAATTATACCTAGCTAAATATACAAATAAGTTTATCTAGGAATTTTTATGCATAAAAAAAAATTTTTTTTTCATTAATTGCGAATTTACCTATGAAAATGGTACTTGTAAATTATTTCCCCAAATAATTTTCCAAGAAATTATTTTGTGAAAATGGCGCCAAATTTACCTACCAATTTTTTTGGGGGAATATTTTTCGCATGTAAAAACGTCTAGAATTTGGGAATTTCTTATTTCTGCATGAAATTTCGTGGGAAATTTCTACGGAAATAATTCCCAAGTAAATTTCGCAGGGAATATACAATTTTCTAGTAGTGATAATAGTAGAAAAATAAAACAAAGTTTGTTTTTTTCCCCAACCCCACAACATTGATGTGATATGTTTCAAATTTTTTCCCCTTTCATCTTTCCTAATATTGAGATAAATGGTTTACACGTGTTTAGTTTTGTATATTCACTAGATCATGAATGCCCGTGCACATATGAGCCCAATATGGTATTAGGCGACATACATTCGTAATATACATACACATAGGTTGTTTACAGATTACATTTCTGATCGGATATGCAATGCTATTTGAATATTTACATTTCACATTTTTTTACAGTAGCTACATCTTTTGTAGAAGCTAGATAGACATCAGCAGTAGTGTTGTTGTTGTGACACTGTAATTGACAAACACCTATAATAGTGAGAAGAAAGTGACCGTTTTATTTATAAAGACTTTGATATTGTTGAAAATGTTTTAAATTCCCACTCATTTCTATTATCTTATATATGTTATAAAAGCTAAGTGGTTTATATGAGATCTCTCGGGGCCTTGTGATGAGTTCACAATTTGGACTCATTTAGGGCCTTATTTTGATAGATTTAGTGTCCTCAAATGCATATTTTGTATCAATAACTGATGTAAATCTTTAAGTTTTAGGTATTTGGAGTTTGAGGCAAAGCATGGACACTACTTGGCAAAAAGGAACAAGACGGCTGAAAAGAAGAAGAAAAGAAGGCCTAAGGATCGCCTAATGCATTAGGCGAGTCGTCGAATGACCTTAACCTCGCCTAAAGTTTCAGTGTGCTGAGTCCTGAAGGAAAAGATCAAGTTGGCGATGAAAGGGAGTAGTCGGCGCGTCGCCGAACAAATCCACGAATCAACACCATAACGCCCAATGATTCAAAACGGAAAGATGTTGAAGGCAAGAGCTGAAAGGCAATGAACCAGATCAAAGGGCGGATCGCCGAGTGCATCGGCGATCCCGACTAACTGCACCAAGTGGTCCTTCGCAACCCAAATTTTCAACCACTATAAATACTTGTTTGAATTGTTAGTTTAGTATCAATCAAGAATTCAAGTTTTACAATTCATAAACCATTTTTGTAGAATATTTTCATGTTGAGTTCTTAGAGTTTTTGGGAGACATTATTCTTGAGCTTGAAGATTTGAAGACTTCCAACTCCAAGAAATTGGAAGTGGGTGTTGGAGATTCTTTATTCTAGACTCATTTGAAGTGAATATAAATCATACCCAATTGATGTTATTTCGATTTGGTATCATTTTCTTCCCTTTTTCTATGTCTAGCTAAAACCCCAATTCTTGGGTGTGATTTTGTGAATATGGGTTAAATTTACTGTTGGGTATTGCTTATTGAGAGTCTATTTGTTGTTTAAATGTGATTTCGTTTAGTAGTTGTATTTGAACTTAATGGAATTGTAGTCGGAAATACGATTTCATCTTCGTGTTTTTGGCTTGCTCGAGAGAGAGGTTTTAAAATCAAGACTACTAAATCGATAGCCTGTGGTTATTGGGTCATCATGGGTTCAGCTCGAGAGAGTGAATCCAAGGCCTTCTCCCACACGTTCAGCTCGAGAGAGTGAATGGGCTAAGGTGAAGGCTGTGCTTAAATGCTGCAACTCGGTGTTCGAGAGAAACCAAGTTGATTCAGGGTAAGTTGCTCAAAAGAGAATTTACCCCCACTAAAGTCTAGCCTAGTTACAAATATTCAACGATTTACTATCAGTAGCATTTATCCGATTATTTATTTTATCCCGTATTCCTATCACATCCCAAGAATCCCGTCTCCCTATTTCACATCTTCATTTTGCTGTTTTTTTTCACTAGTTGAATACAAAACCCCCCATTGATAATTAACATTCGTGTCACCCTCAGGTTAAGTATGTTTTTATTGGTAAATATTTATAGCTATGATTGATTAGAACTAAATTTTACTTTTCTCTTTGATTCTCGACTACTAACTGCTCACTTGGGACTCAACCCCAACCCTTTCGGTTGGGTTATATTACTATACGCGTTGACACTTGATTTGGAAATTGTGCGTCTTTGATTACGTCAAACATCACCTTGTATGACATGTTACGTCTAGGGTATACCCCTGAGTCATGACAAACTTGGTAATCAAAGCACAATGTTTAGAATGGTTCTAGGATGTCTTGAAACCACGTCTAGTAGAGTCTTGTTAATAAGTGTGAAGCGTGCCACACTTATGAATGAGAGGCTATTAGATGCTTAGGAAACTTCACTCCTTCATTACTCTAAGTTGTGCGATAGAGTTTAACTCTATAAGGTCTTTTTCGTAATCCTTACCCGATGGTCTTCAGGATATGACTACTACAAGGGTTAATGCTAGAAGGGATGAGGAAGACAATGTGGATCAAGAAGCTCCTCCTCAAACTCCTCAAGCTCCGGTCAACCCTTTGGCAGAGAATGTGACTAATATAATGCGGAGTTTAGGAAGGCTTTTCAAGTGTTTGTTAAAGCAGTGACGCCCCTTAAGCCTTCCCTTTCTAGAGTTTTTAAGCTTGTTCTTGGTCTAAAACAATAAATTAATGCAAGGATCAATAAATAAGGCCTAATTTACTCGAATTATAACAAAATATCAATCCAAGGCCAAACCCATGAACCTAATGCTCATCTAGGGATTTTCCCATTATTAAGTTCAGGCAAAAACCATCCCCCAACGATAATTAACAAGTATTCTTTGTTCTATGAATCAAAATACTGATTAGGGCAGTAATTAACTTACATTTGGCGTGAGAATTTGATGAGAAACTGCCCTAGGTCCCCCCTTAGCACGTAAGAATGAGGTTTGCAAAAAATAACATTTTGGGGTTTCTTTCCTCGATTTAAGTTGCGACTGGCCCGCGACAGCTGGCCCCATCCTGCCAAAACGGCTTCGCTCTGGGAGGAGTAATCACGCCCTATGGTTTCTTTGTTAAAGTGTTGACTTTTAACACCCCAGATTTTGAGAAAGGGAAAATATTCACTTCCTTAGCCGACTAGGCGAAGTAGGGTGCCAGAGCTGAGTCACTTGGCGATGCGCCAAGTGGAACCTGCTCACCTATTAGCATAATTCCAGCATCTAGGGTTCTGGAACATTAGGCAAGCTAAGTCGGGCTCACTGTTCTGTTCGGCATGCCGCCAAGTTCCCCGTCTCATCGCCTTATTGGTCTGGCTCCTAGGTCGACTCACTGCAAAATTCGGCGAGCTAAAGGCTCACTTGGTGAGTTGCCGAGTGGCCTTTGGCGAGCTACAACGTGGTTTGTTCTTTGATTTATGTTAAGGTCTTAAAAGTCTTTTCAGATTATTTTAAATTCTATAATACATCATTATGCGCTTTATCTAAAGACATATATAAGAGTCTTCCCCAAATTTCCCCAATTTAAGATCCATTCTCTGAAAAATCTAAAAGAAGATTAAATCTCTTCTCCAAAAATATTTCTCCTTCTAGAACTTGAAGAAGAAGAAGGACATCCTAGGGTTTCAATTCAAGTCTCAATTCCTCTATTGAAGATAAGCATTTGTCTTTGATGTATGATAGTTTTCATCCATGGATTCCTTCCATTCACGGAGTTCCCAAATTCCTCTATTTCCAAAGTTAGAATTCCCCAATTGAGTTGGATTTTCTTCAATTGTCATGGTTCTCTACATTAATGATTTAAATGATTGAAATATGATCTCTTATGTATGAATTGATGAAATACTATGATTTTATGATGATTTTCCCCAGAACCCATGTAATCCCCATGTTTTCAAGTTATGAATCATATGATGTGGGATATTGATTGTAAAGGAAGAGTTTTATGAAATTAAGCATGTATTGCTAGCTTTACATGAATTTATGATGAAATCCATATCTAACCCTTATTTTCTAAGTGTTGATGATTGAAAGTGGGTTTTGAACCTTGAAAGGTAAATTATGGATTTATGCATTTTCTTATGAAATCTATGCAAATGCTTTAAGGATGCTTTGAGAGTAAAGTATCAATGACGATCTTGTTGTTGTGTTGTTGAAAGTATATTCTCACAAACACAAAAAATAAAGGTGTGAAAGGTTTTCTCACGTACTAAGGGATTCTAAGGTTGAAAGGTTTTCTCACCTAATTAAATCAAAGATTAAGAGCCATCCTAATGAACCTAGCTTGGATTGGTTATGAAAGAAACCTTTCCATAGATGATGACTTAGCTTTGATTGGGAAGATGATGTGCCTTTCCATAGATAATAAGAACAAGAAGAAATGACTATTATGTGGGATCTATGCTTAGCACCGAGAGGATAGTGAGATGGAATCTATTCCGTTAGTAGAGGCCGGTCTTTAGTAGTAATATCTTTATCCCTTACCTATTTTCCCCCATAGGATGATTTTCTATTATAGACATTAGCTAGTGGATCCACTTTAGCTCAGATTTGTGGTCATTACCTTGGCAAGTGGGACAACCCTTTTCGGTGTAGAAGACACTGAGGGATCATGTTATATCTCACATGGTCTCTATGTCGGTTAAGGCTAATTCCCCTCATGAATAATGAACTAAGGTTACTTCAAGAAGTATCTCATATGTGTTCAAAGGATTTAAAGATGATTCACTTGCATTGACCATAGTTTTATGACTTATGTTTTCTAACTCTGTTATATCATGTTTTGCTTGGTCAATTGCATGTCATGAATTGAAATGTCCCTTATTAGCATGAGTTAAATGTTTTATGCTTAGCCATTATACATGGTACATTGTTTTTGTACTAACGCATACTCTTGCCTACATTTCCCCAATTGTAGGGTCTGAGGTTTCTTAGTTTTGTGGCTAGTGGTTGATTTCGTGAATTTTGAGTTTTGGCGAGTCCTCATGCTTCAAGGAAGGATGTTCATTTTTTAAATTTGTTTCATGTATTTCTCTTTTAGATACGATGTTTGGGCTAGGCCCAATTTCATTTTATTGTACTAGATGGCTATATTGAGACAAATGTTTTAGACTTCCGCTTTTCTTTATAAAAACTATTGGACTTGGACTATTATTTTACTCTTATTGTGTTATTTATTATTAAATGAAAGCTAAGTGGCTTGTATGTGGTCCTTTTGGGTCCTATATGCCATGTTACATCTAGGGGTACCCTTGGGTCGTGACAAACTTGGTAATCAGAGCACAATGTTTAGAATGGTCCTAAGATGTCTCATAAGCCACGTCTAGTAGATTCTTGTTCATAATTGTGAAGCACACTGATGAGTCCACAATTTGGACTACTTTAGGGCTTCATTTTTAATAGAATTAGTGTCCTCAAATGCACATTTTGTCTCGATAACTGATGTAAATACTTGAATTTCAAACATATAAACTTAGGGAAAAAGCATAGACACTATGGAGCAAAAAGTGAACAAGGCAGCTGAAAGAACGAAGAAGAGAAGGCCTGAAGATCGCCTAAACCATTGGGAGGGTCGCCGAATGGCCACGGTCTTGCCTAACGTTCTATTAAGCTAAGCCCTGGAAGAGATGATCAAGTTGGCGATAAAAAAGAGCATTTAGCGGATTGCCGAACAACCATGATACCGCCTTAAGTTACAGAATGCTGGAGCTAAACTCAGGGTAATTTCGGCGAGCAGCAGAGCCCGTTGGCGTGTCGCTAATCTATTCGGCGAATGTCAATCAGATCACCAAAGATTGCTGAAGAAGATCTGAACACACGCTGATGAGCGAAATAATAGACAGAAGGCTATTCGCCTAAAGTTACAATAGTCGAACCAAGAGAGAGTGAACACTGAGGGCGAGATGAAGAACGATTGGCGCGTTGCCGACCTATTGGCGACATCTGACTAATCTCACCGAATGGACGGTAGCAGTCACATATTAGACTTATTTAAACTGATTTTTGGAAAGGAGAGAGGGTATTCAGAAAGGAGCGAACAAAAACAAATTAGAGAGAGGATACCACAAAAGGCTCTGGAGAGGGATTTTTCTCGAAATATCCTTAGAGATCTTGTAATCAAGAAGATTTTTAGCTGATTTCTTAATAAAAATTCTCATTTTTCTGTATTCACTTATGGGAAAAAGAATGGATGTTAATTTTTCTACTTTTGATATGAGTGGCTGAAACCCTTCTTTTGGGGTTTTGACTATGAAGCCAATTGTTGAAGTTTTGCTAAGTGGGTATTTTTGAAATGCAAATAGGGAGGTTAATTTGAAGTGGATCTAAATTGTTACTGCATTTTGAAGTTGTTTTGCATATTTAGTGTAATTGATTTCGCATTGTGACCTTGCTCGAGAGAGAAGCACAGAACCAAGGTAGCAATCTTAGCATCCTTAGTCGTGGGTTACCCGGATTTCAGCTCGAGAGAGTGAAATCCGAAATCTATCCTTTGATCTAGCTCGAGAGAGTGGATTTGATAAGGGCAACGGGCTGGGTATCTTACGATCAGTGATGAAGTTCGAGTGAATTCGTCATAGAAAAGGTAATTGTTCGAGAGAAAGTTATCTTATATGTGGCCCGACCTACCCACAAAAAAATAACCTACTGTTTGTTTCCACATTCAGCCTCTAAAGTAAAATTTGACAATTGGTTGGTCAATTCCCCGAGTTCCATTCTAGTAATTGTTTAATTCGTGTTTATTCGTGAAGTTGGATTGAAATATGCCAAACATAATCATAATATTGAAGAGATTGTGTCAAAGTTTAATTTTCGAATTTAAAGAAAAAACTACTCCCTTGGGATTCGACCCCGACCCTTGGTTGGGTTATATTACTATTAAATGATCGCTGATACTTAGTATTGGATGAAGTATCTTTGGTAGCGTTTATCAAAATGGCGCCGTTGCCGGGGAGTAGCATTGCTTAAGATTCTTTGATTGAAGGTTTGTCACTCTAAAAGTTGTTGGCTCTTGTTAAAATTGGTTTTGGTTGCGTTGTGTAAGTGTTGGCTGGACGACGTAGAAGTGGACATGAGTAAGGAAGAGATGAATGATAGTCAAGCAGGTCATCGTGACGGTATAGACGACATCAATAGTGTCTACAACCCGGATCAATCGGGTGGAATGGGTGCAATCTGCATCCCACAAACTGATGTGAATGCGATGTTTGAAGTCTCTAGCAAACCTCTGCACCTTCTCCAAATGAGGGGATTAT